>NC_091121.1:34137786-34260286 GCF_040183065.1 Periplaneta americana | reverse complement strand
GATAGATAGATAGATAGATAGATAGATAGATAGATAGATAGATAGATAGACAGACAGACAGACAGACAGACAGACAGACAGACAGACAGACAGACAGACGGGTAGATAGATGGGTAGATAGATGGGTAGATAGATGGATAGATAGGTGGGTAGATAGATAGATAGGTGGGTAGATAGATAGATAGGTGGGTAGATAGATAGATAGGTGGGTAGATAGATAGATAGGTGGGTGGGTGGATGGATGGATGGATGGATAGATAGATAGTTAGATAATTTTTTTTATTGTACATTGGTTAGGCAACGGTCTGAAAACAAGTTGGAAACTCTTAATCGTTTTTAAGATATCACAATCCATGTAGTAAAAACTCACATTAAATTTTCCATAAAATTTGATGTAGATGACGAAGTGTTCAATATTTATATTTGTAAAAACATTTATATATATCCCATTGGCATTACGTATCGCCAATCAAAAAAAAAAAAAAACGACAGATGCGCAGTCTTGTTATGCTGCCTATCTTCACGTAGAACTATGTGAGATTACGATCACCTGCCGACAGGTGCATAGCTTTGCTATGCTACATACTTGACGTAGAACCACGTGACACTGGTGAGAGAAATGAAACGAGAACGTGTATTGCTATTATTTATTAGGCGGCATATGAGGAAAGGAAGAGGAACGAGAGGAGAACAAAAGGAAAAGGACTCCAAGGAGAAATGAATAAAAGCAAAACAAGTGGGATACAAGGAGAAAAGGTGGAATGCTCTTACAATGAAGACAGGGGAACAAGGAGAAATAAAATACAAGGAGAAAAAAAGGAAAGACGAGGAGACCTTGGAGGATATCAAGAAAACAAGGAAAATACAATGCGAACAATGGGAAGACGAGAACAACAAGGAGAATGCAAGTAGTACAAGGAGACTACAATGAGGACATGGGAAGTAAAAAGAGAATATGGGAAATGGAAAGAAAATAAGAAAAAATAGAAGAAGAACAAAATACTGGCAATGATAAAATGGGAAACAAGGACAATAAGGCAAAGGCAAGAAAAATGAAGAAATTACAAGAAGAACAAGGGTGAGACAATTACAACAGAGGGAAGACAATTAGAAGAGTGAATAAAAGGCGAACAACGGGAATACAAAAATAACAAGGAAATAAAAGAAGAAATTGAATACAAAGAGAATAACGAGAATACAAAAATAAGGGAAAAACAAGGAAAGAAGGCGAATACAAGGAGAACAAGTGGAATAGAAGACGAAGAAGGTATGGAAAAGAGGAAAAGAAGAATATAAGGTGAACAGGTAGAATACAAGGATAACAAGGGAAGATATGAAGGAGAAGGGGAATGTAAGTACAAGAAGGGGAAGGCAAAAAAACTAGTGGAGTATACAAAGAGAACAAGTGTAATAGAAGGAGAAATACAAGGAGAGTAAGGGGATTACATACTTACTTACTTACTTACTTACTTACTTACTTACTTACTGGCTTTTAAGGAACCCGGAGGTTCATTACCGTCCTCTCATAGGCCCGCCATAGGTCCCTATTCTGAGCAAGATCAATCCAGTCTCTATCATCATATCCCACCTCCCTCAAATCCATTTTAATATTATCTTCCCATCTACTCTCGGCCTCCCCAAAGGTCTTTTTCCCTCCGGCCTCCCAACTAACACTCTATATGCATTTCTGGATTCGCCCATACGTGCTACATGCCCTGCTCATCTCAAACGTCTGGATTTAATGTTCCTATTTATGTCAGGTGAAGAATACAATGCGTGCAGTTCTGCATTGTGTAACTTTCTCCATTCTCCTGTAACTTCATCCCTTTTATCGTAAGGGGATTACAAGAAAAACAAAATGAAAGAGAACAAGGGGAAAAGAGAGTAGAAGATGAAGAAAACGAGAAAAAGGGAATACAAGGGCAAAGAGAACAAAGGGGATAAAAGGAGAACAACGAGATACGGTTGAATTTTTATGTGACAGTCAGTTCCTATGTTACCTTTGTAATACCTAATGAGGACAAATACGTAGCTCTACGTCAAGGGGAGAATACAAGGAGAGCAAGTAGGATATAAGGAAAACAAGAAGAAAGCAAGGAGAAGAAGGGGAAGATATGAAGAACAAGAGTAATACGAGGGTAACAAGGGGCTTACAAGAAGGAAAAGGATAGGGGATTGCATTTTTATATCAAGGTCAATTTTCAGAACCTACTCCATACCCAGTCAAAATATGACGCCTAAGACTCATGGTTGAGGCGAGAACGTCTCATTTTCACTTCTTGTCGTTGGGATTTGAATTCGGAACTTCAGTCATAAAATCAAACGTTCTTTAGGATCTTGTGAGTTATTGAGGAATGATGAATTATGGGTAGTGTAAACGGAGGTATCTCAATAGAACCTGTAATTATTTCGTCTTAATCTACTTTTTTTTTAAATTTCGACCGGCCAGAGGCCGTTTTCCAACGTTATCTGTTTTTGTTTTCTGTTTGTTTACCTTTGTTTCCTTTGTTTTTACTTATACTAATACAATCACAACACCCATGCCCGAGGCGGGACTCGAACCCACAACCCTTCGGACCAAGCGATAGGGACATGCCGTGCCCCTACCGCTTGAGCCATCCGGGCCGGCGTCTACTAAAAATTCAACCTTATCCATCATTTGGAATCATAGATATTTGAACCGAAGTTGCTGTATGTTTATAAAGTCTCTTTAAGTTGTACAAATTAGACGCTCTGTGTCTTTTCCCAGTTCTCGTTCCAGACTCAAGTTGACTTCATACGAAGACGTTGAGGAAGTCTCTTCCGGAACCTTCTCCGAATTATTGCAAGGCGTTAGTGGAGGAATGAATTAAGAGGTGCCTTGTAGGGGTGTGGGTAGATTTGCTATGAGGGAAGAGATTATATGGACCATGATCCAGGAAGTTGTGTTGGCTTGGGGAGGGATGTTTCTGACCTAGAGACGGAAAGGGCTGAAATGCGAGTGGGGGTGGAAAGCGAGGGTGGAGAAGAAGCTTAGGCATCGGAAACCACGCGGGAATTAAAGTGGCACGTAGCAAAACACCATCTTCCGCTAATCACGATGCTGCTAACACCCAGGCACACTTAACTTGGTAATCTCGTCAAATTACTCACAGCCTGTATGAAAAGTCAAACCAAGCGGAACTCATGTTGACGTAAGCAAGGCATCACCCAGGCTGAAAGTTGTCTTATAGTGGCAGCATATTTGCATTCCGCTGTAAAAAGTGACATACCATTAATCGAAAACTTATAATTGCATGAAACGTTGTTCTGTTTGTGATTGTTATTGTGAGCATGGTTGAGATTCTAAAGATGTTTGGGAATTGAAATAAGAGTTTGATACTTATTTTCATTTGTCATGCTGCCCGCATTAAGGCTTTCCCGTTAACTACTTAATAATCCAGAAGGCTTAATCTCTAGACAACAATGCAATTGATGGTCGAAACGATTCACAATACAATATGACGCCAATAAGTTGTTTGAAACTGGTATGAATAATATGACATTATAGATATAGTCCCGACGCTGTTATTTCCGGCGTGACTCCGCCTCTTTGCTTACGTCTTAGAAAGTGAAGGCTCTATGAAGTCTAGTATTGTTCCCCATTTTTGTTCTTATGTTGCCGAGCTACCATACGAGGAATCTATTCGCCACACCGTTAAACATTATCATGTCGTAGCTCCTCTGATAATAAATCGAACGCAATGTAATTCAGCAAATAATTGAGCGGCAAATAACGTCTTCGTGTGGTTTCTGCGAACGCCAACGAAAGAGCTAAAATGGTGGGCGATTATAATAAGTATTTATCGAGTCTTAAGAAATGAATCAGCGAATCACAAGACGCACACGTTTAAATGTAGCCGACCTGCAACGTGAATGGCTGCCGGAAATTAGAGCGACGGGACTATAATTGAATTCATTTGGGAAATTAATACCACAAAAAAGTGGTTTAAAATTAGGCTATATTAAATTAACCACTTCTGTCTAACACAGTATTTTCCGACAAAATTCCCAAATATTCAAATATTTCCAGGAAAAAAAACAAGAAATAATAATTGCAATTAGCCTATTAAAAATCTAAAGTCAAAAATCTCCTTAGGGTATGACGATATAACAAGCAAAATATTAAAAGCGAGTTCACATATTATAGCTGAGCCACTAAGTTATTTATGCAACTATTCAATGTTCAATGGTATATTCCCCGAGAGATTAAAATATTCAGTGGTTATTCCTATCTTTAAAAAAGAAGAAACGTCTCCAGAAAATTACAGACCCATATCACTTTTACCAATCTTGTCCAAAATCTTTGAAAAAGTAATGTATAGAAGATTATAACATCATCTAGAAAGATACAATATTTTAGTCCCAGAACAACTTGGATTTAAGAAAAATAGGCATGGAAAGTGTAACATTTAGTTTAACTGACAAAATGTTGGAGATAGTTAATAAAAAAATTACAAGTTGGAGAAATTTTCTGAGAGTTATCTAAAGCATTTGCCTGTATAAATCATAAAATGCTGCTAGACAAATTATATTATTATGGAATTACAGACGTTGCACACCAGTGGTTTCACTTATATCTCATAGATAGAAGACAGAAAGTCGAAATCAATGCAACTATGAAATCTACCTCGACATGGGGAACTATTAATAATGGAATTCCTCAAGGATAAATATTAGGTCCCCTACTTTTTCTAGTGTTCATAAATGAACGCACCCCTAATAAAAGATGTAGGTCATCCTATATTATTTGCAGATGACACAAGTATAGTAATTGCAGCCAATAAATCCAACACATTCCAATCTTCAACAGAGGAAATTCTCCTCAAAATATGTAACTGGTTCTCAGTTAATAAATTAGTATTAAATTGTAACAAAACTAACATAATTCAATTTAAATCGTGTTCAAATTCAACCTCGCAAATTTCAAGGGAAATAATTAACAATAGGTCCCTAATAGAAACAACAACAACCAAATTTCATGGCTTAAAAATCGATAATGTGTTAAATTGGAAAAATCATATTAAAGAAATTACCCCCAAACTAAATTCAGCATGTTTTGCTATTAGATCTATGCAAAAGACAATACATATCAAAACCTTCAAAATAATATACTTTGCATACTTCCACTCGGTAATGAGTTTTGAATTAATATTCTGGGGAAATTCTTCAGCACAGATAGTAACAGTATATTCCTACTACAAAAAATAGTTGGTGCCAAATCGTGTAGTCCTATTTAAAAAAAACTACAAATAATGACCATGGCTTGCCAGTATATTTTTTTCACTAATAACTTTCATACTCCATCGGCAAGTCTATCGTGCTATCAAAAAGAAGTGCATTATATGGCGGTAAAAAATTTTAATAGTCTCCCTATGAATATAAAAATGAAACTCAAAACATAAGAGTATTTAGGGCCAAATTGAAGAAGTACCTAATTTCTCACGCCTTCTATTCTGTAGGTGAATTCATGAGATTCAACAACACTTCATGAAATTGTTACTAAGACTTTGTTTTGTACTTCTAGTAGACTAAATTGTAAACCTCTTTACTCTTTCTCGTTACACATTCATAACGTTTAGATACTGATTTACAGATGGTAGAACATAACTCACGATTTTCAACCATTTTCACGAATGACTGTGCGATCATCTGTTGGAACTGATGCAGATCCTGCGGTTTGTGAGCAAAAACATCATTTTTCAGGATAACCCACAGCGAAAAATCACATGGCGTCAGGTCACACGATCTGGGTAGCCATTCTGTTGTGCCACGACGGTCAATACATTTATGGAATTGCTGGTTCGAGAAGTCTCTCACTCCTACACCAAAATAAGGTGATGCTCCATCTTGTTGCTGCATTCGGCAAAACGAGGGTTGTTTTCAAGACATGTCATCGGAAAAACTGTTGACGCACGAACATGGTTGTCAATCCACCAGTTATTACACCAGCTATTGGTTTATTCAAGTTATGACATCTGTATATGTGTACAAGTATGAAACCTAAGAAGAAATATTGGGGAAAGCGACTTTTGACCCATCTTGGATTTCACTTAAAGTGAATTTCTAAATTTTTACGTAATTAACAGAAATAAATTTCTTACACACAATAAAATATTCTACTTACCGTATCAGTTTCTACAGCCAATAACAAGATGAAAAAGAATAATAGTTATAATTTAATGGCTTACATGCATAGAACGCAGGGTAATGAAGGTGGAAAAATGTTACTATTTACATCAGTGTTGAAAATGGAAATGCATTTAGGCTGCACAGAGACATTATTATTAGAATTTCCTCTACATCTGCCTCATGTTCTAACCAACAAGTAACTGCTAGTGTCCATCCGACGAATCGAGCGATCGCCAAGTAAGCATAGATAACATGTGCTGCCAGTTTGCAAGCAGCGAACAGGGATAACCAAAATCAGGTCTCGTATGTGAATCGGAATCCAAACAGTGTTATAGACATTCGATAGTTAAAACGTTTATATTCTTTGTGATTCTCATCTTAGTAGTAATTGTTATCTTTCAGTATTTTATGTTGTTATACTCGTATTTCTTTTATAGAAACAAGAAACTTCTTCAACTTTATTTAAAGAGGGATGTTTAAATAATAAATTGGAATAGAAATCTAAAAAATGATAAAATTGTGGCTTATGACTATATTTCTCGGAGCCCTTCGTTTATTAATATTATTTCCTTAAATAATAGTTTCTGGGCTCTAATTTAGAGAGGAACTTTATGGCACTTCGAAAAGGAAAAATCGTAAATTATGTCTCCAAAATCAATCTCCACCAAATTTCATGTTCAATATTCATCAAACTTTTATTATTTAAACGTGGTCTTTTCATGAGATTCTTAACAAAATTAATATTTTATTAACCTTAGCTTGAATTTTGCAGATGCAGTGTTGAGAGTAGTTATTTATTTATTTACTTATTTGCCTGTTTATTTATTTACTTATTTATTTATTTATTTACAAAAATGACAGAAATACAAGAACAATATAAATTAATAATAATAATAATAATAATAATAATAATAACAAAATGGAAACAAGTTTAGTTACATGTAATTCTAAGAATCAAACAATTACAATAATGTGAATCGAAGTAATTGTTAAAATAATAAAGAAAATGTATATGTTAAAAATAAAAATCATATATGAGAGAAAAACATATTTTAAGAAAGCTCACAGTCTAAACAGTCTATTTGACAACCGGGTTTTGAAATTAGTAAATGTCTGACAGTCACTTAAGGTATGAGGTAGGGAGTTCCAGTGACGAGAAATTGAAATGGTGAATGATGAAGAGTATCGGGAAGTGTTATGATGAGGTATACTCAACGTACTGGTGATCTAAGATCGAGTATTTAGGTTAAGGTTGGAGCATAAATACACAAGACGAGACGACAGATAACTTGGAGTTGAGGTGCGCAGAATTTGAAATAGAAGAGAAAGACAGTGTAAAGTTCTGCGATCGTTGGGCCGGAACCAAGATAAAGATTCGAAAAATGGTGAAACATGATCGTATCGTCGGAATAATAATGACAGAAAAATTCTCATAGCAAATTGAAACTTGAAGATGAGTTGCTAGGAATGTGGAAATATTTGCACATTCACGAGGTGTTATCAGCAGACGCATTTTGAAAATATATACAGATTTATACTTTTTTGAAACGGAATTAAGACAAAAAGAATCAAACAGTATATATATATATATATATATATATATATATATATATATATATATATATATATATACAGAGTGTTTAAAAATAGAGGGCATAATTTCAGGTATGTATTCCCCATATGTAGACAGTACGAAAAGTTCATTACAACAGGTGTCCGGAAATGCTTGGTTTCCGAGTTATGGCCTTCAAAACAGTAATATTCACCGGAACGTTTTTCTTCCCGCAGGTAGTTGTCTTTACAACAGATGTTCAAAATGTCCACCTCCTGCTAAAATGTCCACCTCCTGATTGAATACAGGCCTCACATCGATGTCTCACGGCCCTGCGGACACGATCCCAAATTCCAGGAGTATTGCGTATTTCGTCACAACCTGCTACAATTCGATTCCGAAGGGATTCCATGTCAGGCACCGGAGACGAATACAATAATGATTTTAAATGGCCCCACAAGTAGAAATCAAAAGGATTGAAATCAGGTGAGTGTGGAGGCTAAGCAATTGGGCCACCTCTACCTATCCATCGATTAGGGCACCTCTCCTGGTACAAAAGACGAGCCAGCGCAGCATTGCCGTCCGCCTTACCGTACATGAAGTGCACTTCTGCCAGCTCCTGATTTCAGTACATGTCGCAAGTACAACGCCAAACACAACACTCAGTGTACTCTTCGCCTCGGAATCAACTGTTAGAGTGTCCTCTGTTAATATCTTCTGTCACGGCAACTATCTGCGGGAAGAAAAAAGTTCCGGTGAATATCACTGTTTTGAGGGCCATAACTCGGAAAGCAAGGATTTTCGGACACATGTTGTAATGAACTTTTTGTATTGTCTACATGTGAGGAATACATACCTGAAATTATGCCCTCTATTTTTGAAACACCCTGTATATATATATATATATATATATATATATATATATATACATACATACATACATACATATGATAGCAATAATGATGATGATGATGATGATGATGATGATGATTTGGATGGATAATTAGGCGAAAAGTAGCAGACCGACTGCAATAACCAGAATAAATTTCCTACAGCGTAATAAGAATATTAGTTTCAATATAATATCCACTCTCTCATGCTTGAAATTTAACTTGGATCTCCTGCAATTAAAACTGATTCTCGCGTCCAATTGCATTTCGTAAATTCAAGTTCAGTTCTCTGGATTTGTGGGCGAAAACAATATCGTTTTCATAAAATTGGCTAGCTTTAAAATGCTGTATGTGTTTTTGAAGTCAGCGGCCCCAACAGAAACTGGTCTGAAGTGTTATCCAACAATCAATTCCTTTATCCCTTCGCCCCCACTAGCTGCTGTTTTGCATCGTGAGGCATTAATGATGATTGATGCTAGACGTGTTATCCAATATAGGAGTGGAGGTTCCCCCCCCCCTCCAACCCACCGCACTACGAATACCCATTAATACAGGACTAGGTCACCTGTCTATACATACCAACTTCATTTATCTGTACTGATTCCGTGTATATCCACAAGTTTAAAGCACGTTTCATAAATATGGATTACCATGCATGTGTTTCAATTGAAAATAAGGTTATTTTGAAACTTCCATACTTGCCACGTGCTAGTCTCTCACTTTGCATCCATTATTTCTAATTTATATTCGACTGCGCAGATTAAAATGGAGATTAAAGTCTTCAAAATGTCATTTTTACCGTTCACGTATTTGTTTTATATCAACAGTTTTGATAAACTTCTTTGTTTTATTCATATTTTGGTGCGTATCATGTTTATTGATAGGACCATTATACTTTTCGGGACTGACCAAATATTGCATATCAAAGTTCTGGTTATTTAGTGAATTGTTGAAATTTGATGAGCTTTATATCGGCTTTCACATCCCTATCATCGATTTACAGGGACAAAGCTGCACGAGATTACAAACTAGAAGTAGAGCTTGAGGAAAAGTTATAGTGACAACTCTTTTGAACTCCTTTAATATGACCTGAAGATGCCATGGTTATGGCGAAAATGTTTGTCAAAAACTTTTATATACCATTTCATGTAATATCATAATGGTTCAACGTGTATACTATTGATAAATAATATGACTGTAATAAACCCACATATATTTGATACTTATACTATCGGACCCAACATGCCTTTAAAATTGCGAACAATAATTGTTATGAGGAAGTGTCACTTTCTTTAGATGCAATTGACATGGAATTAGAAGATGAAGATGTAAATGTGGAAGTAGGGTTTCGTACTTTATTTAGTACAATGGATTCGTGCTCATCGATTTACGGGGAAACAGTTGGCGACACTGATTAAACAAAGGAACTGTCATGCGATAAATTGATAGTGATACATCGAGCTGCAAAAATTATCGCGATGTATGACTGTGATTGGTTGGGATTCAAAATTTCATTAGCTACACTTTACTGTGTGATTGGTTGGGATTCAAAATTTCATTACACTTTACTGGTCGAAAATGGAATGACGTCATATAAACGAAATAGCCAAAATAAATGCATAAATGAGGAAATAAGTAAGTAAACAAATAAATAAAGAAAGAAATAAGAAAATAAACAAATAAATAAATAAGAATTGAAGATATAAATGAAGAACTGAATGAATGAATGAATGAATGAATGAATGAATGAATGAATGAATGAATGAATGAATGAATGAATGAATGAATTAATTAATTAATTAATTAATTAATTAATGTTAAGGAAATAAATAAATATTTGAATAAATAAATATATTAATAAATAAATGGATTAAGAAATGAATAAGTAAGTAAATAAATAAATATATAATTAAATAAATAATTCAAAGCCTCTTCTAGTATTACCTATTAAAATTTCTAAATAGCTTGCACCATTAGAATACAATACCGTACTTAAATGTTTACTTGGCATAAAGCGTACCTGCCTTCAAGACAGTGATGGAAGCATTTGAATAAATCAGCATTACCCTCACTAAATGTTCTAACCATAGTCAATAAACAATCAGCAGAGTCATTGATTTGAGCTCTTTGAAGATGAAATTAAAATCAGGACAGTTGCTGGTCATTAAGGGTGCAAGAAATGTTACCTCCCCGTAAATAAAAAGGTTCTGGAAAATTGATGACAAAAGATGTGCGCGTTCTAGGGTAGCTTCTACTACAGGCACGTAGCGACGGTGAAATGAGACAGTCACTCGGAGGAGGAAGGAAGGAAGAATAGAGGAGGCTAGGCTGCAACCTCCCGTCGTTTCGCATTTGTCATCAACACGTCAGTTTCAGGCGGCCTTTTCCTCCAGCACAAAGTCCTCCTACTGCATCTCTACTTCCTCTTCTTTCTTGTCCCCAGAACGAATTGATTTTTCTTTCCCTCTCATCTTCTTCGTCTTCGTTTTCCTTTGTATTTCCTTCTGTCTTTTCCTCTTCGTACAAATTGGGAGGACACGGATGAACGGGCGTTTATCAATTCTTCCAACTTATATCTAACATGTTTTGAATATTTCCTTCTGCTTTTGAATATATTGGAATATATTGAAGATTTATGTTTAAGCAGATTCCGCTAGATGGAACTTATATGCCATGAGGAACCAAAAGAACAAAGAAACCTTCGGAAGGGCTCCACCACTGAGGATGAAGATTTTATTTTTGTCTTATATTTTACAGTGAAAGGTGTTCATGAAATTCTTATAATTCAGCCAGCAATAATAGTAATAATAATAATAATAATAATAATAATAATTTATTTTATTTATTTATTTATATTTATTTAATGTGCTGTGCAACAGCCAGTGGCCAATTACAGTTCAGCACAAATATAACAAAAACATAAAACAAAAATAATTATTACACATAAATATAATTACAATTAATTACAATAATGAAGATGAATGGATAACTAAGAATACTGTGAGACAATGATAATTGAGTATAACGCCTAAAAGAATACATAAATGATAAATCGTTGCCAAGAGCAAACTAAGTCTATACATTGAAGGGATCGAATTCGCTGCCATGCATGTTGGCATTTTTAATGCATCTGGAGACTGGTGAAAGAAATTTCGAATTTCTAATATAGAAAAGTTTGTGGGTTCTCATATCTTTTGTTGGAATACGTAAGGTAATATTGTTTAAGAAAGGTAATATTGTTTAATAATAATAATAATAATAATAATAATAATAATAATAATAATAATAATCTTTCAGCATATCTATTACACGCCTCTGTAATTTTCTCCCTGACCATATCAGACACTGTCGGACAATATTAAAATTCAAATTTAAATTAAAAAATCACATTCTAGTTCGTGGAATTGCTTGTTGAACACCTGTCAGGTTGCGCAACTTCGGCTTAACCCATGACACATAATAAATATTGTAACTATGCTGTTGTAAAATTGACAATTAATATGTAATGTATTATTATTATTATTATTATTATCAGTTATCACTATTATCATTGCTATCTCTGTTTTCTTTATTTTTTCTTGTATTACCTCGATGAGACCTCTATAGTGTTTTTTTTTTTTTTTTTTTACTCTGTTGACCCTCTATAGGGCTTTAATTTAATATGTATTATTTTCATCAGTGTTTGTATTTCCTTTTTGTATTTATATGTGCTGTCTGGTAGGATGGAAGAGAAGGCCTTATGACCTTAATCCTGTCAGATTAAATAAATAAATAAAATAAAAAATAAATATAATAATAATAATAATAATAATAATAATAATAATAATATCGGTGTCTGGTAGAGTTCCCGGGAAGTTCCATACCCGGCCCCGGAACAATTCTTCCCTCAAAATTATTCAAATCAACTTTACAAAGAGTTATACCTGAAAGCTTGATTTGTATAATACACGTCACTGTTCGTTAACAGAAAACCACAATTTAAGTCACACAGAGTTAATGTGCACTCAATGTTGGTTGCTTGACGGTTGTCAGCCCACTTTGAGGTCTGTGGATATAGAGGGAAAAATTGGATCGGTGTCTGGTAGAGTTTCTGGGTAGCTCAGTTGGTAGAACGTTGGTACGTTTAACCAAAGGTCTCGGGTTCGATACTCTCAAAATCATTCAAATGAACTTTACAGGGAGCTATACCTGAAAGCTTGATTTGTATAATACACGTCACTGTATGTAACAGAAAACCACAATTTAAGTCACACAGAGTTAGTGTGCACTCACTGTTGGTTGCTTGACGGTTGTCAGCCCACTTTGAGGTCTGTGGATATAGAGGGAAAAATTGGATCGGTGTCTGGTAGAGTTTCTGGGTAGCTCAGTTGGTAGAACGTTGGTACGTTTAACCAAAGGTCTCGGGTTCGATACTCTCAAAATCATTCAAATGAACTTTACAGGGAGCTATACCTGAAAGCTTGATTTGTATAATACACGTCACTGTATGTAACAGAAAACCACAATTTAAGTCACACAGAGTTAGTGTGCACTCACTGTTGGTTGCTTGACGGTTGTCAGCCCACTTTGAGGTCTGTGGATATAGAGGGAAAAATTGGATCGGTGTCTGGTAGAGTTCCCGGGTAGCTCAGTTGGTAGAGCATTGGTACGTTTAACCAAAGATCCCGGGTTCGATATCCTCAAAATTATTCAAATCACTTTTACAGGGAGTTATACCTGAAAGCTTGATTTGTATAATACACGTCACTGTTCGTTAACAGAAAACCACAATTTAAGTCACACAGAGTTAGTGTGCACTCAATGTTGGTTGCTTGACGGTTGTCAGCCCACTTGAGGTCTGTGGATATAGAGGGAAAAATTGGATCAGTGTGTGGTAGAGTTCCTGGGTAGCTCGGTTGGTAGAGCGTTAGTACGTTTAACCATAGGTCCCGGCTTCGATACCCGGCCCCGGAACAATTTTACCCTCGAAATTATTCAAATCTACTTTGCAGGGAGTTATACCTGAAAGCTTGATTTGCAGTTGTATAATAAGAAAATTGTGTAATATAGATCATATTATAAGTTGGTTAAAAAAAACAACGGATCTGGTTAGAACATGTCAACAGGATACATAATAACAAAGTCGTCAAGATAGCTTAAGTAGGAAGACAAGAAGAAAGACTTTACCGAAGATAAAAAAAATAGTTTGGGCTCCATCACTATAAGTGTTGCTTAATAGTTAGTCCTGACCAAAATTACAAACAAAGAGAATTTTTAAATCTCGCTGTTAAATATTTGTTCTGTCATTTGTGACCAGGTCTATAATGTAGCATTTTAAGTTTTTTTTTACTAAGTTTTCTTGCATAACTCCATTTTATTTATGTCCTTGTTATGTATATCTTACAGGCTTTATCAAAATGTTAACATCTCAGTCGATACTATACGCTCAACTTCTTGTGTCGTTACTTTGATCCATAAAAAAATCGTCGTACAACCTTTACATTATAAAGTTTTATTACTTTTTGTTACAACTTTCTTTGGGATGGTTCTTTTTATAGTCTATGTTATTTTTTAATATGTTGTTTACAGCTCTGTCTGAATATTTAAACAGACTTCCACGAAAATAATAATGAGACGTATTTATGTTGTTCCATATATAATATTAAAATGTTCTTGTTTTTAATTATTTGTTTCTGAAACTTGTCATTTCCTTTCACTCTATCGAATAATATTTTAGCGCGAAATGTACATTTTTGCGATAAAAAGGAAAAAAAGGAACGTAACATTTTGACATGAAAATTTTACTCTGGAATTACTCACGATACCATGGGAACAAAGGACTCCATTTATATACTTGATTTACTCGCAAGAGATTATTATAATGTATAGGGGATTGGAATATGTTTTAAAAAGTGATGTTATTCAGTTGTGTTTTAATATGGAAGCAAGCGAAACGCGAAAAAAAAACGCATACACAATACGTTCGTGACTACACGCATCAAAAAAACGTTTTACACCATCTAAGTTATACCAGTAATTGAATAAATGTGTAATACAGAAATTAAAATACTGCCTTTGGCATATTATTTCAAGAGAATATTTATTGAAAACAACAACCTATGAACAAATACAAATGACAATATGTATTTATAAACATTGGAGTTTGTGTTACATTCACTACTTTATTTTTAGTACGATTCATGCGACCTCTCAATGCAGTCCCAACCCGGAGATCCGATTGAGGGACTATTTTACCTCCGGAGAATTTTACAAGAAACTTATTTCACACCATGTTCGTCCTCTTCCAGTCTTGACACTGAATTGCTAGCTATTGATGCTGCTCTTCAGTGTGTTACTCAAATTTCTGAAAATCTATTTGCATACTTACCGATTCCAAAAGAGCTATATTTAATATAATTAAATTCTGTACCAAACCTATACGCACATAGAATTATTCCAATTCAGAAACAACTAAGTAAACTAAAAAACTCCAAAAGGAAATAACATTTCAATGGATACCTAGTCATTGTGGTATACCTGGAAACGAGAAAGTCGATAATATTGCAAAACAGGCAACATATTTGCAACCAAAACCTCTTCAAGTGATATCTCTATCAGTGCTTTTGTTTCAGTAAAGTCTCGTTTATAAACCTATGGATCAACAATTCGCTCTCTTCTGACAAAGGAAAAATTTTACAGTCTGTACCAAAGAAACCAAATGACCTGGAAATGTACAAAAACTTCCCCAGACATGTTCAAACATTTTGACAAGAGCCAGAACAGGTCACATTGTCACACAATTGTATCTACACCGATTTCACATTTCTGTTAATCCTACTTGTCTGTGGTGCAATAATCATGATGAAGATCTGGAACACATTCTTCTATACTGTCCATCCATAAACCAAAAAAGAAGTAAATTAAAATCATCAGTACCAGTTGCAGAAGAGACAGCCTTGCAGTATGTATTGACAACACCCCAACTCTGGCTACTAGCAACAGGCATCTATAATTAACACCGATCAAAATACCCCTCATTTCTCGTGAAAAACAACAACTGAATAGACTACAGTGGACTATGGTGGACTTTATGTTGTCAGCAAAGAGCTGGATACATTAAGAAGATTGATTTGATTCTCTACTGCATTACGGCAAGCCCTTAATATTGTGTAACACCCCTTCTTACATTGCAGCAAGCCTTTGTCCTTCTTGGCATATTGTTAATAAGATCATTTATGTATTGTTGGTTAAGTCTATCCCATTCTTGAATGGCTGCATGATCTCTGAGTTCTGCCAGAGTGCCTGGAGGGTTTCTGCGACGCCTTACTGCAGATTTTAGCTGATCTCAGGCATGTTCTATAAGATTCATGTCTGCTGATTTCGCAGGCCATTCCAACCTCATAATGCCAACTTACGTAATGTATTCTTCTACAAGATAACTTCAGTGTGCTCGAGCATTATCATCTTGTACAATGAAGTTATCACCATACAGATGCTGGAATCTTCAACAATAGATTCTAGGATGGAGTCTCTATACTGGATTCCAGTCATATTGCCATTGGCAGGCACAAGTACTATCCGGCGACCATAACAGACACCGGACGAGAACTTGGTTGAACCGCCCCACATGGGACACGAGGAACTGCATTTTGGAGACCGTCTGTTTGACCAGATTCTCTCCTCGCAACGACAACAATCAGATGATAAGCAGACCAAGTATCATTCATCTAAAGACCATCCGCTATGATACCTTGCCCATTGGTACCTCTCATGCCGTTGTGTAGGAGTCATGTTCGGTGTCCTCCAAGGACGTCTTGAGCGCAGATTTGCACGATGTCGGTTTCTTATTGTCTGTGTAGAAATGCGCCTTGTAGTAGCATCTAAAGCCGTCGGTAAAGTTCTGTTGCATTCATTGGGTCCCTACGAACCATCAATACGAGGTAGCGGTCTTCGTGAGCTGTAGCTGACCTTAAACGTCCACTTCGTGGCCTATCCTCAACATTTCCAGTGTCTTGAAACCTTTTACACGTACTATAGGATCTTCCGACTTCAAGAGCAATTTCTCTCATACTTAAACCTTGTTGACGCATGATAACAATTCTATTCCTTTCTAAAGGAGAAATAGGCTCCTGTATTGCCTTATTGAATGCCATTTCAAGAAATAATCTGCTTGACACCACTATAGGGTAAGAAAATTTAAGTGGCCTGTAGGTCTACCATTTTTAGCTAATCAAACTACGCAATAATAGCGTATAATGCTGAAACAGTTGAATTACTGAAGCTAATTTGTTTTAACAAAGGTCTTACTACTGATATACTGGGTGTTCAGTTCAAAGTGTGTCATGGCTCGCTGTATGTCTTCATGTGGCTAGCCGATGAGCCTAGCGAATTCAATCTTCCTACACTTCCGCAGAGGTGTGTAACCTATGAGGCAGAGAAGTTGCCTAGCAAGTACGGCGTTCATTCTGAAGAGTACGTACCGATACGTACGGTAACGCAGGTAGTGGCAGGAATGTGAACTGTTTGGAAATAACGTACTGTCGGGATATGGGGAGAGGGTTAAGACGATTATTTACGTATTTGTTGACATTAACTTCGACGGTCAACATGGACACGGAGCATTTGATTTGTGTTGTGGAATGTTACCGTACGCAACCGATGATAACAAATACCCTGCGTACGACTTGCCGGCGTAAAACACAGTTCGAAAGAGGTTATGGTAGCACACAGACCGTACAGACCGCCATCTGTTGCTACGACGTTCAAGTTATACCGTACACGTTCTCAAGTTCAGATTGAAGAACGCCTTAAATAATAGGCAACTTCTCTAACATATCAGCTGAAACTCGCTTCAAATCGGTGACCCAACAACAGTGACGTCATGACACACTTTGAAATGAACACCCAGTATAGTCTTACCTGTAATAAAATCTTTGACCAAAGCCTTAATTGAAAATTCTAGTGGTGCAAAACTTTGTTTTGTTCTGTGTATATAAATTGAATATAGATTGACATTTACTCACATGGAGATGAATAAATAACAATAATACAGGGTGATTCACGAGGATTTATCGTCACTTACGGAGCTTATTTCTGAAGATATTCTGAGCAAAAAATGTCATATAAACATGTGTCCTAATCGCAATATTTTCAGAGTTACACTAATTTGAATATGTTAATAAAAATACCTTTTTCCTTAGTTTTACGGGTAAAAAAATATTACAAATACAGAATGAACTATTCACAAGTGTCATTTCTTTAATTGGATAATGTTCTGAAGCTAAAAAATATGTTGTTAATTGCTTTGTGCAGATTTTATTTTTCAATTTTTAACTAAAAATGACATCATTCTTTGGTACTTATCACAAAATTTGTTGCAAGTCATATGACTTTATAAACTTTATTATTTACAAAATATGAAAGGCATGTTGGTCCGACAAGTTAACAAATTTAAAGAAATAAATATCAAAAGTCCTTCAATAACTGTCTATTCAAAATACAAAATATTACATAGGTTACATGAAAGTATCTTTGACTAGCGCTTTCGCTATTATAATAGCATCTTCAGGTCAGACTTGCGTGATGTTAAGCTTTTCATATAAAGACGTAGATGGACAAGTAACATCGAAATGTGTTAAGGTACATGACGTGAGAATGTAAAAGCACAATGATAAGAAAACAAGTAAAATTTGACTTATGAACAGTCGAATATATATATATATATATATATATATATATATATATATATATATATGACAGTTAAACCTTCATGAGGTCTCAAAAATTAATACATAAAAGTATTTGGAGTTAAAGCCTGCAGAAACATGTATGCAGCTTATAGATCAAAATTTGTTTAAAAATTGAAGTCTGCAAAGCATATATGCAGCTTAAAATTGAGACACACACAGTTAAAAAGTAACAAATTAAAATATTGCTGCCACGTCGTGATGACTGATGCAAAACAGTATTTTAATTTGTTATTCTTTTAACTGTCTGTGTCTCAATTTTAAGCTGCATATATGTTTTGCAGACTTCAATTTTTAAACAAATTTTGATCTATAAGCTGCATACATGTTTCTGCAGGCTTTAACTCCAAATACTTTTATGTATTAATTTTTGAGACCTCATGAAGGTTTAACTGTCATATGTATATATATTCGACTGTTCATAAGTCAAATTTTACTTGTTTTTCTTATCACTGTATTTTTATATCCTCACGTCATGTACCTTAACAAATTTCGACGTTACTTGTCCATCTACGTCTTTATATGAAAAGCTTAACATCACGCAAGTCTGACCTGAAGATTCTATTATAATAGCGAAAGCGCTAGTCAAAGATACGTTCATGTAACATATGTAATATTTTGTATTTTGAATAGACAGTTATTGAAGGACTTTTGATATTTATTTCTTTAAATTTATTATTTACAGTTTAATTATGCATCTAATGTACAATCTTAAAGAATTTACAAGAGTGGTGTGATTTGTGATAAATGAGTAGTAAAATGTAATTTTGTAGTCAGAAATCGAAAAAGAAAAAAAAAATGTACGAAGCAACTATGGAATTCACAACACATTTTCAGCTTCAGAATACTAGTTAATTAAAGAAATGATACTCCTGAATAGGTCATTCTTTATCTCTATTATTCTTTTGCCCTTAAAACTCAAGAATAATGGTATTTTATAAACAATTTCAAATTAGTGTAATTCTGAGAATATTGAGTTTAGGACAAATGTTTATATGACATTTTTTGCTCAGAATGTCTTTGGAAATGAGCCCCGTAAGGAACGGTAAATTCTCGTGAATCAACCTGTATATCCAAGATTCTCATGTGTACATTCTGTATACGGTTTATTGTTAATTTTATTATTGTCTATGACTCATAAAGTGTTCCTTTCTGTCCTGTTAACAGTATATTTTGTTTTAATGAATTATTATTATTGTTGTTGTTACTATTAATATTATTATTATTATTATTATTATTATTATTATTCATTTAGTGTTCTGCCCAAGGGTAGGTCTTCCACTGCAAACCCAGCTTTCTCCATTCTTTTCTATTTTCTGCCTGCCTCTTTGTTTCATTATTATTATTATTATTATTATTATTATTATTATTATTATTATTAGTTATATTACAGGTTGTTCTGTATGGTTGTGAAACTTGGACTCTCACTTTGAGAGAGGAACAGAGATTAAGGGCGTTTTAGAATAAGGTTCTTAGGAAAATATTTGGGGCTAAGAGGGATGAAGTTACAGGAGAATGGAGAAAGTTACACAACGCAGAGCTGCACGCATTGTATACTTCACCTGACATAATTAGGAACATAAAATCCAGACGTTTGAGATGGGCAGGACATGTAGCACGTATGGGCGAATCCAGAAATGCATATAGAGTGTTAGTTGGGAGGCCGGAAGGAAAAAGACCTTTGGGGAGGCCGAGACGTAGATGGGAAGATAATATTAAAATGGATTTGAGGGAGGTAGGATCTGATGGTAGAGACTGGATTAATCTTGCTCAGGATAGGGACCAATGGCGGGCTTATGTGAGGGCGGCAATGAACCTACGGGTTCCTTAAAAGCCAGTAAGTAAGTAAGTAGTAAATAAGTATTATTATTATTATTATTATTATTATTATTATTATTATTATTATTATTATCATCAGAGACTTGATTTATATTCACAGCTTATTTCATTCCATTCGTTAGATACACTTTTCTTACAGCAAATTGTATATGTGTCCTGATTCCATTACCCTAATCCCTGTATACATGCTACACGCCATCACAGGTATTTCCTGAAATCCCCCTCTTACTTTTTTCTCTGCTTGTTATGCATTTCAGTATTTAAATATATTGATTAACTCAATAGTGAATATGTTCGCAGTAATCATTTTGTATTCATGCATTATAGAGGGTGAGTAATGTAATTAATTTCAGGGAGTTATTCTTTGATACATTTGAAACTAAAAAGTTTCATATAATTTAACTCGTTTTTGTTTCCTTTTCGAGATAAAAATTGTTTTCTATTAAACATTGCCTACCTTGTTTTCGAAGAGCCATTGATTTAATTCCCAATATGCTTAGTCAGTTTAAGAGAATGATGTACTATGATAATAAAATGATTAAAAAAATTAGTTTTGTTCTTTAAATGTGCAGAAATTTTAATCCGATTAAATATAACTTTCTCCATGTTGAATCTTTCGTACACTAATTTTAACACTTGAACCCTAATAAAATTCTCAACACACAGATCAATTTCAGAACACACACACTATTTGACACAACTCTTCATCACACGAACGCACCCACACAGCAGGCAGTGAAGTTGAGATAGCGCCGAGATCTAGTAGGCTCTGTGGATGGTGTCAAGTAGTACCGAAACAGCTGTAAGCCACACATGCTTACATAATTAACACGAGTAAGATCGCCATTTAATCAATTATTTGTAACTTTCTGTTCTGTAAAGGAATTTTATGAAGTTACATTTGTTTAGATCAAATTTCTGCACATTTAAGGGACAAAACTAAAATTCTTTCAATAATCCATTATCATAATACACTGCTCTCTTAAATTGACTGAGCGTACTAGGAATGAAATCAATTGATTTCCCAAAACACGCTACGAAATGTTTCATATAATACAATTATTATCTCGAGAAGGAAACGAAAACGAGCAAAATTTTATTTTACTTTTATGTTTCAAATATCTCAAAGAATAACCCCCTGAAATTAATGACATTACTTACTGTTCACTCTTTATAAGGAATAAAATATTGTAATTAGGTCCAAATTTGTGTTCTTTTTGGGAACGTAGCGTTTTTCTCCTGTAATACTGTATTTTCTCGAAATCTTTCTACATATAAATTCGGATTATTTGAATCTTGAAATAGTAATGGACCTAACAGGTCAATAACTGTATATGGACATTCGCTTTAGGCTTTTAACATATTATTTTTAGAGACGTTTAACATAGTAATAATTATAAATTGGAAACTTACCACTGCAATTTCACCTAAATTGCAATGTTAATTATTGTTTATAAATATTTGCAAAAATTAAGTAAACTCTACTACTCCACGAAACTTATTGCATTCCTGATTCAAGTAACGTTAAGGAAGCCGTGAAGAAATCAACAAGATTCCAGATGCCGATGTTATTACTGCAATATGTTATATAAATAATATTGTTAAAATATTAAAATGAAAAATAAATCATTACATAACCTTACCGTTTGTTTTAAGTTCGCATTTATAGACTGGGGGGAAAAAAGACAGACGTATATCACGGCCTGCTGGAATATAGTAAACACAGAAAACATTTTATAGCAACAATGTTGAAGAAAGATATTTTGGTTCTCCGAAATTGCCGTCATTAAACAGAAACCAAGATGGAGATTTCTTTGCAACTAATTAGAAATTCGTCTTTCAGGTATGTAATAAACGATCTTCGCACAAAATAATGTACGATACACGAGCGGTATGTTTGTTTTCATGTTCTCGGAAATTAAAAAAGCTCAACTACGTTTCGCTTTTTCAATCTTTTTCTCGACCATGAAAACGTCAACATACCGCTCTTGTAACGTATATTACTATTCTAATCGTCATTCTGAAATCACAGTGAATGTCAGTT
Organism: Periplaneta americana; assembly: GCF_040183065.1. Classification (NCBI taxonomy): domain Eukaryota; kingdom Metazoa; phylum Arthropoda; class Insecta; order Blattodea; family Blattidae; genus Periplaneta; species Periplaneta americana. The sequence goes on along the minus strand of NC_091121.1, from coordinate 34,238,086 downwards.
TTGTTTACAGTGCATCGACTGTTTACTGTCGATGTCTCAGTTATATAAATGTATTCCGATTTTTTTGGTATATTTTGCATTGAATGTAACCATTGTATTTTTTATTTTTGTAACAGAATTAAATTTGTGAAAACAATTTGGAATATTGAAAAAGAATGCAGAAAATAAAAGTAAAGGGTTCAAATACGAAAGATTGTAGGAAATAACATGCTTATAAAGAAAACCACAAGTGAAACATAGGTTAGGTTTACAAAATATTATATATTTTATATAATATGAGGTTATAAAAATATTACTTTTAAAATAAGATTTATTACGTCTCTATTATTTGGGATTTTTTAAAAAGCACAGCTGGTTACAGGCTGAGGGTTAAAATGAGAACAATGTTGAGTCATAAGGTTAGACAGAACGTGGGGAAATATCGCAACAGGTGGCGACACTACTTAGAAGACTGGATTCCGAAATTACAAAATCTATAATTCCTATAACTACAGCATTGGACAGAAGAAATCCGACTTTATACTGAGCTAGATATCAGACAGGCCATATGAAAAAGAGATTTAAATTAATCTAAAAGTTATTGGAGACTGGCAATAAAACATCAGGTGTCAGATAAAGATATAACTGTCAATATTCATTTAAACATTTCTATTATGCCATCCTAGTATTATAAACAGGTTGTTACTACATACAATATCGTGCGTAATCGGCTTATTATAGCACGCGTGCCAATAATAGCAATGACGTATTTGCTATGACGTAATACCGGAACGCTTGCTATCTTACTTACCGTTTCTACGCGCGACATACTCGTAGTAAGAACTGAAATACAGAACAGAAGGTAACGTATCATTTATTTCCAATCTTTAATATTTTTGTATCACTTTTGTAATATATAAAACAGTTATGTGGTTCAGAGAAATTATATTAACAAAATAAAGGAACATTTGTAACATAACCTGCAAGTTCATCCATTTCTCTTTATTCAGTGTCAATGCCAGATGCAACTAATCGATGCGAACATATGAAGACTCTGTCAGCTATGGATCCCGAATTTCTTTCATAATTTATTTCCTACAATTTATAATGCTAAGATGCCATAAAGCAGGCATGTCAATTGATACCCACAGGAGCAAGCGCGCGCTTTAGAGCCCAGGAGAGCCTGAGCGCTTTACAGCGGAAAGGAAAGAGACAGACGAAAGAGGTGGTATATGCCGCTTGGTCGAGCTATATTCAGGGATGGCCAGCACTGATTTAATAGATAAAGGGAAGAGAACTTATTGAAACTGTATCCATGTTAATTTTTAGATTTGCCTGAGAAGTATAAGTGCATTATAAGAATGTAAGTTTTAATTTTAATGCTCATTTTTCACAAGTTTGATTTTTTTATTCAAAATAAATATTTTCTCAACTTTTCATATAGAAAAGTGAAATTTTCAGATATAGGCCTATTTATTTAGTAGCCTTACAGAATGTTTTCTTAAATCTAATATACCGTATATACGTATTACTGAAGATAGTGTATTGAAAATTTTGCAAATATTCGCATGGAAATTGTTTGTAAGGAAATGAATTAACAAAGCAACTACTGTTATATCATAAGCAAAAATACGTGCCCATGTGTTGTAAAAATGTCAGCTCTATAGCTTCAGCAGATTTCGAGAAAATAATTAAATATTCTGATGATAGGAAGTTGCTCACAAATACCACCTTAAAAGCATAATGCGATAAGAGTTTTATTATGTAATACTAGTTACACTTAAAACAGATACAGTACCTAGGTAACTTTGCTTTGTACTGTAATATTGTTTTGATTAGTTTATTGATTACTTTTGTAAGGCTAAAGATACCATCAGTATCAATTCCAACTTATCATATCATACTCAGTCTCTTTCTTTGGAATATCACTTTCTTTATGAATGATGTGTTTCATCCTCTTAATACAGTATAATATTATACTACCATGGAATTTAAGTGAATATTCCATCTTAACTCCCTATTATGTTATTAAGATTTAAAACACAAGTGCAATATTAAGAAATCAGTGTTAGTACTTTTGTTTTACAGACCAATATAGATAATATTAAACAGAAAGAAGTCATATAAAAATAACAACATAAAATTCCACGTTCCGTTTGAAGTTTGTGCACCACTGTTTTCTTAATCCAACAGGTTGCTTATTCATATACACAAACCTTCCTCTTTCCATACTTAGCGCTTGCTGCCCGCGCACGACGTCAAGGTCAGAAAAATGCGCTTGTTTTGACATTACTGCTATAAAGTGTTCTATTCAACTCGTGGACAGTATTATTATGACACTCGTGAAAATTGTCGCACTCACTATCGTTCATGCCACAAACATTCACTTTTGCTATAATCATGAAGATTATCCACTTATTTGCATAAATAACTATTAACATATGTTCTATATAATATTAAATAGTTCTTCGATGAGTAACTGCGAATATATGCAAATGAGTGGTGGTGGAAGTTGTATTTGTGGCAGATAAAGTCATGGTTATACTGATATTTCTCTTGGTATTTCAACAATACACTTCAAAATTCTTCTTCTTCCATCATCATCATCATCATCATCATCTCCTCGAAAAATAGGCCACCACTTATGTTTTATGATGCCGAGTCGATCCTCCATCACAGTGTATGTTCTTTGCGGTTTGTCCAGAGATTGTTAGATGGTAGTGATGATGGATTCTAGGCGACCTATAGCTATGTATGATGCATCAAAGTCCCCCCCAGATACTTGCTTGCCTGATTAGCAATTGACGATTCATTAGATCTGTGGCGTAAGTTAGATCAACCGTTTGACGCATCTTACAAAGACGTTTTAACATTTCTTGTCGAAACTCATCCACATTGGACACCTACTTCTCAGTCAACTGTGAAAAGAACGGAAGCGAAATTCAGAGAACATGAACTGTAACCTTTTGTAACCATGAACTCCTACGAAGGTTGAACTTTATATGGGCTTGCAGTTGCTTTCGAGATATCTAATTTGTATTCTATTTCACTGTGAGTAGAATGTGGTTTCTCTTTGACAATTAGCAAAACGTCAAGTTTAAAATCTTTGTCACTGGACAGTGTGTCAGATCTTTTTATGTCTCTGACATATCCTTACGGCTTGATTGTATCTAGCCTATTACAATAGTCTATTTAAAGGCACCAGAATTAGGAAAGAGAACATTTTTCAACCATGTAGACTGCCATATTTTCATAAGATCGGATAATGTCTAAAATACCTTGTGGATCATAGCGGAAACGTTTACTTTGCTTTTAAGTATCTCGAAATTTCACAGGGCGGTAGTTACCTCTGACGTCAACATTCGCCTACTCTGTGTATGATTACTTACTCTGGAACTGAAGTGTAATCAAACTTGAATTAAAATTTAAGTTTCTAGAAACAGCTTTGACTGCAGGCTACTCATGACCTTTAGAGCTGCTCTTCGGTAGAAAACTCCATCTACAGAAAAGGACATTGTGAGAATTCGAAGCAAAATTGAAGGGTATAACCCGTCTGAAGAATCATTGCAGACGGCAGGTAGAGTAAGCTTGGATATAAACATGCGATCGATACTGCATTACGTCACTCTGTTCTGACGTACTATGCACAGTGCTGCAGTAAAGAAATGCCTCAGTTCAGTTCGTTCAGTCTGCTAGTCGGTATCGGAAGTGTGTGTGTACACAAGAGCGAATGGAAACTCCGCCGAGACACTCGTCACGCGAAGTCTTACACTCGCGAAGCAGAAATATTATATACAGTGTGCTAAAATTTTGTAAGGAAGAGAAAAAGAAAGGTCTTATCATTCCATTAACGAACGCTATGAAAAGAACAGCAACGGCGGTGGAGAAGAGTGAAGGAACAATATATATTATAGCTAAGGAGGTGAAGAAGCAAACCGCGTTGGAGGACAATTTTCAACTCCTGGTAAAAGCCGCCCACATCCATGATTTTGAAAAATGTGTCACCCGCAGAACTTTTTTTTTGGAGTTTTATGAGAAGAGAAAAGAAATTCCGACCCTACGTAAGCTTCTGAATGCTGTTACGAAAAAGATACTGTTTAATGACGGAAAAGGTACATTCTGGAGGCTGTCAGTTTTGAAACAAATGACCGCTCAATTAATAAGAGAAATCAGCAAAGAAATCAGGATAAAATACTGCCAATCTGTTAAACATATTGAGGACGGATATTAGCGTCGTGACCCGTTAATGGAAGAGGAATTAGAAAGGGTAGTAATAAACATAGGCATTGTGAGTAGTGATGAAGAGTGTGATGAAGATGAGATGGTAGCAGCACAGATACAGCAGACGAAGGCAGTTCAACTGATAGTGCAGATGAAATTGAGACCTCTGCCTCGGCATACAGCTACTTCTGGAATAAAGTACGTGCATATACCGTACATATGACAGAAAAAGTAAATTCAACTATTGTATTGGTAATTGTATTTGATTATGTTCATAACAGCTGTTGGTGTTTTTATTGTCAGACTGTACCAACATTTCTGCAGCTGACTCGCCACGCATCGAGACTAAGCGGATCGCATTCGCGACACACGAGCGCCCAATGACGTTATAGTTACTTACCAGCGAGCGCCCTCATCTGAAAACTGCAATGTTTCGTCAGACGGGTTATACGTGCATATTTATTTGGAGTAAAATTCAAAATAACATTCTATTTTTTTAAACAAAGTGGAACTTCATAATCTTTAGCTGTGTAGTAGTGATAGTAGTAATGTTAATAATGATAATAATAATAATAATAATAATAATAATAATAAAATTAGCAGTGGAACTAACGGTTCCAGTATATATTGACGTAAATAAGTTCTTGTTCTTAAGTTCATTTAAAAAATAATTTTTTTAAGGGCAGTCATGATATTATCTCTACATTGGGAGACACAACACTCATGCTATTATTTTTCAAAAACTACAAGCGCTTTTATATGTGTGTACCAAACTATCTGTCTAAACTAGAATCTAATTATGTATTTGTAAAGCCACGTTTCTCACGTAATTTATACACTAAATAACTAGATCCATTTCTAGTATTTCATGACATAAGTTAAAACACGATTGAAGTTGCAACTCCATTTTTATTTTAATGTTGTAATAATACAAAGACAAAAGTATAGATATAAAGTGTATAGTTTTAAATGGATTTATTTTGTAACCATTTCGCTTATTGGTTTTATTTATCTTTTCCTTACAGTATTTAATATATCGCGAGTTTTTCAACGCTTTAGCAAATCGTTTTCTCTGCGGCTCGCTAGATGTAGAATGTATCCCTTAATGAACAATATTATTAATGACAGTTGAATAATTGCTGTAGCTATTAATTTACGTCCATTTTAGACTTTTCCCTTCAAAATTCTTCAGTGTTGCTGAGTATACCACGGCGAAAATCGGAGTGAGACAAGTGACCAACAGACTTGGAGCTGGCATAGACACTTCACCTTAGCCCTAACCTCCCTTTTAATTACGCGTATTTCCGTATCATTTAAATGTTTCTCTATTCATTCATTCATTCATTCATTCATTCATTCATTCATTCATTCATTCATTCATTCATTCATTCATTCATTCATTCATTCATTCATTCAGCTCTGGTTCTAGCACATTTTAGTGTCTTATACTTCCTCTCAATCTTATCCTTCACAATACGCAAATTTACGTCCATAATAATAATAATATTTATTTATTTATTTATTTATTTATTATTAATATTTGTGTGCTGAACAACAGCCAGAGGCCAATTATAGTTCAGCACAATACACAAACAGAAGATACAAAGGTGCAAAACAAAAATAAATAATATCATAAATAACAAAAACATACATGAATACAATTGAGTACAAACAGTAAAAACTAATAATCAAAACGAAACTAAACCTTAAAAGGATCTAAATTGTGCCCATGCAAATTGGCATATTTTATGCATCTACAGACTGGAGAAAGTGATTTTGAATTTCGGTTATAAAAAATTTTTTGAAATCTTAAACCTTTTGTAGGAATACGAAGGCTGATATTGTTTATGATAGACTCACAATCAATATCACCCTTGATAACTTTGCAAAAAAATTGATAATCAAGATTTAGACGTCTAGCATAAAGGCTACAACAGTTAAAATATTTACAGGTAATATCATAGTTAAAGTCAGTGGAATTGGGTATATATCGAAAAGCACATAAGGAAATAAATTTTCTTTGAATATTTTCCAATTTAACCGAATCGGTTGAAGTAATGGAATTCCAGGCTACAGATGCATATTCAAGTTTAGAGCGAACCAAAGTAAAGTATAGAATTAATAGTGACTCAGGAGTAGAAACAGAATAAGTTATAGACCTTATTAAACCAAGCATTCTTATTGAATGATTATAAATATATTGAACATGATCGTGAAAGTATAATTTAGAATCGAGTAGTACACCAAGATCTTTTATAGAATTTTTGCTAATAATACAGGCGTTATTAAGAGAATAATTAAATTTTATGGAAGTAGTTTTTCGAGAGTACGAAATGACAAAAGTTTTTGTTTAATTAATTTTCATTCCATTAATGTCAGACCAAAGTTCAATGGAATTAATATCATTTTGAAGAGTTTGGCAATCGGCAGAACTATTTATTGAGCGAAAGATTTTGAGATCATCAGCAAATAACAGGTAGTTTGAACTTATTCTTTTACATATGTCATCAATAAATAATAAAAATAATAGAGGGCCCAATAATAATAATAATAATTTGTTTATTATTTATTTATTTATTTATATATATTTATTTATTGATATTTATGTGCTGGACAACAGCCATAGGCCAATAAAAGTCCAGCACAGTGATACAAGTGATACAATAATAATAATAATGATAATGATAGCCACCGGCGTAGCTCAGTCGGTTGAGGCGCATGCCCGCCTATCTCGAGTTGCGCTTGGGCGTGGGTTCGATTACCTGGTTGGTTTTTTCGAGGTTTTCCACAACCGTAAGGCGAAAGTGAGGTAATCTGTGGCGAATCCTCTGCCATATCTCGCCATATACCATCTCGCTAGCACCAATTTCATCGACGCTAAATAAATTTCCATTTGATACAGTGTCGTTAAATAACTAAGTATAATAATAATAATGATAATAATAATAATAATAATAATAATAATAATAATAATCTTCTTCTTCTGCCTGGCAAGTGTTAGGCCACAAGGCCTGTTAAGGCTCATTCACGATGAAAATTAAACATAACGTAAGCGTTAACTTAAGAATATAAACGTTACGGTAAAATCAAGAAGTCATACCATCATTCACGATGGGAACATAAACATAACCGCAAACATACTTGGTAACCATGGAAACATAACAACGACGCCATTTCCTCATATCCTGTCGTATACTTCAGCGCTCCACGATTGTGTTCTGTTTGCAAATCACGCAAGCATAAGCATGAAAGTTTGGAGTTTGCAAACTTTCATGTTAACGTCTTACAGTAATGTTTATGTCAATGCTTATGTGAATCATTGTGAATGATCCCATTTGGTAGCCTGGGCGCAAACTTCTGTGTTTATGTTACGGTTATGTTTAATTTTCATTGTGAATGGGCCTGTTACGGTCTCACATAAAATTTTCACGCCATCTCTTAGCAGGACGACCCACAGATCTTTGGCCATGTGGTACATAATCATAAATTGCCTTTGGGAGTCTACTATTCCAAATGATGTTTCCAATTAGACTGATGGTAAGCTATCATCTTGGACACCCATCAATACTGGTGTCAGACAAAGATGTGGATTATCACCCATTCTCTTTATTATTTATATGAATCGAATAATAATAATAATAGTTTTTTGTGAACTTCGAAGAAGTTTTGTAAATTTTAATCTCATCTCGATCTTCCGCAACGCACTCTGTAATATTTTTGTCTTACGTTTTCGTTGATATTTTTATTTCGCAGCAATATTTCATCAGATATCCGACACTCTCCTCACTAATACCTTCTGTGCGTTGCTTCCAGTTGCTCCAGTTTGCAAGAACGAGGAAGTCACTGTAGTAGGAGCTTCGCTAGACGAAGTCCTGAGGGTGAGATGTCACGTGACTGCTGATCCCGGTGACGTCAGTTTCGTGTGGCAGTTCAACAACAGCGGAGAGAGTTTCGAGGTGGAGCAGTCTCGGTTTGGGACGGGGAATGGCAGCACTAGCGACCTCTACTACACCCCTAAGTCAGAAAGGGATTATGGCACCCTGGCTTGCTGGGGGCGAAATGCAATAGGCCGCCAGGCGGAACCCTGTGTCTTTCAGTTAGTTCCTGCAGGTAAATTATCTCTCATCATCTGTATTAATATGTAGTTTTATTTCCTTTCGGTCTTACTAATAAAAACTCTATATACAGACGTTTAACTGTCGTATACAATGAGTAGCTCGTTTATAAGTCGTGTGTAAATTCCTTACTAATAATAATCACTACATACATCGTATATAATAGTATAACTGTTACACAGCTACGTCATAGTTTCGTCATTACTTCATTATGAAAGGTAATAGAATATCTGAGATTCTCTATTGCATCCGGTAGAGCGCTCTAGTGTGCCGTGTTAAGTATCAATAGTACAACTGGCTCTGATCAATTACCACACTATATTTTTGTCAAAGAATACAAGCTACAGCAATATTACTCTAATTATTCTATGCTCTTTGGTTTGTTCGTCTGTGATTACAAGGCAGCCATTATCATAAAATGACAGTCGATACGAACAGCTGTTAGAGGGGCGGCCATTTTTTCTCTATATACAACGCTTAAAGAAGGTGTTTCGTGTATATAACTATTGCATAGTAATTCCCATTGTATAGTTACAGACTGTTTATACATCCATCGCTTGTGCATGGTTTATTAGTAACGTTTTCTCTTTCAACTCTGCATAAGTCTCGTATAAAAGCTATACACGATTTATTAGTAAGACCGTTTGTGTACATTATTTTTTTTAAGAATAATTTATCTGGTATTTTATTAGTTATGTAGGCCTCTATGTGGATAATTTCCTCAGCTGCAAATATAAAGTAGCATGTTCTATCATCTTTTAATTAGATGGGGAAACTACAGAAAGATCCATTTACAATTTTAGAGAAAACGTATGGCGAGAATCGCCGCAAAATGACTTCGGCACTTATCGTCACCTCCTCTTGCACAACTTGTGTCACATTTACGGAGAATAGACGGTCGGTTGCGCTGTACTGCATACCAGTGGTTTGGTATAGTATTAAACAAAATCTTTCTAATTCAAATTGAACTGCATCCGAGCTTCGATCCTTCGGGTATACTAATTTTATACGTTGTCTTTATAATCAAAAGGAAATAAAATTATTATTTTTATTACATTGTTATTATTTCCTGAATAAAAACTCTATGCCACTACCAACACTAATTCTAATGCTAACACTACACTACACTAATAGATTCTGTTGTCGGGAGGAAAAAGGTTTTAAGTCAATTTTTTTAAAAATGAGATTTTTATATATTCTGAAAGCGGAAACAATTCTCTACAATCTGGAAAACGGTTAAAGTCAAATGACACTCCTGACTGGATTTATAGAGCGTTACCAAATGTCCAAATTACTTTTTGAATCGAGCACATACAGAATAAAGGACTTAAGAATATTTAATACTTTATTCCTTACAAACCATCACATGTTTTCTTTCCGTGATTCCCTATTAAAAAGGTCTAACTTGTATTTTAGCCATTTATCACATACTGATGCCCTTTCCTTTTAAAACTCTAAGCACCAGGGTAAACAGTCCTATAATTGTTTAAGACCCATTTTGCATTCCTAATAATTTATATTTCTCATCTATTTTCACATGAAAAAGGTCTTATGTTTACATACTCCCTTCTACTCAGTTTGGCTTCTAGTTTTAAAAGGGCTTAAGTGCGGCTATTTTTGGAAATGATCAAGAAAATTGTTAAATGAGCAACATTACCTATTTTAGAAGAAATATAAACAAATAATATCCAGGAAAAGCCTCTTAATTAAAAAACTCTATAATTGAAACCAATTTAAATCTTTCTACTGCTCTCCTGAAAAGTATAAAATTTTTACTTAAGACCTTTTTCCTACCGGCCACAGAATTTATTGACCATTAAATTACACGTGAAAGGCCTCGTTTTAACAAATAAGGCAATAAGTTATTACACTGTTATAGTTTGCTCCAAAATGTGACACCCTTTCTTCTTGGAATTGATAAATCCTCATAAACCTTCATCTTCTCCCAAACCCTTAGGCACGTAGCAGAAATACAATATGACAATGACTTCAAGAATTGGCAGCTCAGCTAAGTGTCTATCCCTTGCATGTTCCTACAGTTAAGTGATGAAGGGTGTGTGAGGGAATGTCGTCATGTTTTGGAGCAAAGTATATACATTTTTGAACATCATAAAAGCTGTGAGTCAATAATAATTATTTATATTATAAATGGCTAAAATAGATCATTATTTCTGAGTGAAATGTTTGCGAGAGGAACGTGTAGCATCAGTGTAATAATTTCTGACGAACCCATTTGATCTTATTCTAGTATTTATGATAATTATTACCCTTCTTATATTTTTATTATTTTTTTTATTTTGCTAATACTTGTAACATAAAATATAGTATACACTGATGAATTTTAGCTCACCCCTGAAAGAGTAGAACTCCTGATTCCTGATTTTAAACATATAAAACATAAGTTAACAATATTGAAATTATTTAAAGCCTAAACATGTTGTAAATATTCCTTTCTGCTAATTTACGGGTTAGATATAAAATAAATATTTATTTCTAATCAACAAATTACTTAATTGGATGAAATAATGGTATCTAAAATAGCTTTCTTTCACATGTGAAATACTAAGCTATTTCTCACAGTTGATAACTATCTCTAGGATAAGATGGAAAATTTTTAACAGGAACTTAAATTGCTACTCACGTCAGGTAATCCGTTACACACTTTTATATGCAATATTAAAATTCTGTTCTGTGTTTGAGTCAGCATATGAGAGCCACTAAATGAAATGCCTTTATTGTACGTAGAGCCCTATACATCTAATACGATCATATAACTAAGTTTATTTTGGTAAACATAATTTATGTACTATTAGTTGTATGTAAATGAGGGGAAGAAAATTATAAAAACCTTAAACAATTGTCAACGTGAGACAGTAGGTAAAGACGAAATTATGTAACTGATTTCCTTCGTTTGTAATATGAATACATCTTTAGAGCCATAAATATTTCACCTTAACAAAATTTCATAACTAAAGGAGCTATAGAAGAAGCCACAATAAGCACTGATTAAAGTATTTAAACCAACACAATTTTTTATTTCTTTAAAAGGAATATAAATCTACGATAATTTATTATGTCGACTCCAAATCAACCTATTATGAGTAAAAACCCCATAAGCTTAACAGCTTGATCAGATCCCAGATTATTTCTTAGACTAAAATTAAGTTTTTGACTCTTTTGTCAAATTAATACTAATTACATGAAGAAAAGAAGACCTTCTATGACCCTACAATTGAATAATTTAGGGATTATTATCACATGAGCCGTTCAGAGCAGAAGTGGTGTAAGTCAGAAATGGGTAACGAGGGTTAAAGTAAACATTCTGTAAAATACAGCGCAAAATAGCAATTAAAATTCAATTTATTTGCCCGGGTTCGAATCCCGGTCGGGGCAAGTTACCTGGTTGAGGTTTTTTCCGTGGTTTTCCCTCAACCCAATACGAGCAAATGCTGGGAAACTTTCGGTGCTGGACCCCGGATTCATTTCACCGGCATTATCACCTTCATTTCATTCAGACGCTAAATAACCTAGATGTTGATACAGCGTCGTAAAATAACCCAATAAAACTCAATTTATTTAAACTAGTAGTAGTCAGTGGATAGGACGAAGGACATATTAATTGCTACTTTGCGCTGTATTTTACAAATTTTTTACTTTAACCCTCATTACCCAATTTTGACTTACACCACTTCTGCTCTGAACATCTCATATACAGGGACAGATTGAAGTATTTGTATTATTGTTCGGAGTAAGGGGAACAATAATTCCAAAATTCTCAGTTGAATGTTTTATGCCTTTTGAAATTCCTTTAAAATTTTTGAAAATTATTGCTGTAGAAGTAATGAAATATTACGTTCAGGTTTTACGTAATCACCTATACATCTATATGTCTTTATATTCTATCTGATTACTAATAATTATTGATTAAACGTACTTTCCCAACGGTAGCTTCCATTTTAAGATAATAATCATAACACAAATGTTTATTTTTATTTGTTTAGTATATATATATATATATATATATATATATATATATATATATATATATATATATCTCACACGAAGTTATTAAATTTTTCATAATAGTATTATCAAATATAAAATCATTCGAAACTTGGAATACAGCGATTTTTCTGCTTACAAATAATCCAGTCAAGTAACCAAGGATGCAGTTATAAATATAAACAGTCCGAACATAGAACCTTGTGGAACCTCAGTAAAGATATCCATAATGAAGAACGCTATCCATTAATTCGAACAATTTGTTCCCTGCTATCTAAATTTGAAGAAGTCAATAAATTCTATTTATAGCATAGAGTTCTACTTTATTGAATTAAGCAATCATGAGAGTTAAGCAACTGAAAGTTTGAAGTAAATCAGTTAATGTGGCAATAACCTTAATTTCTTCAAAGGTATCTAATATTCAGTCAACTAGTTTAGCAGTGGCTTCAGTGGTAGATTTAGCTTCACGAAATTCAAATTTACTTTCATCAGGTTTATTATTCGTTTAAGTATATAAGTTACTCACTTGTCAGTATAACTAATTAGAATAGTTTGGAAAATATCGGTACAATATAAATAGGTGTAAAAATAGTAAAATCGTTTATATTACCCTCTGTCTGATAATTGTTATAATGTGAATTCGTACGTTTCATCGTAAATATTCAAATTCCCCCACTCTCAAATTATAAATGGATCGTTCTCTAATGTAGCTGGTTGTGATGTATCTGTGTATTAATATGCATTTTTATACTCCACTAAAAGGCTCACTGACGGTTATTTATGTGCTCTTTTAATATATCACATTTTATTGTATAGTACTATTACCTTATTAATTTGTATGTTTTATTCGTATATTTATTCATTTAGTGTATTTATTTACTTCCCGATCAAATTCTTCATTTGCCTAAAGATTATAATTCAATTCCTGATAGCGTTTATTTTATCATGCTTATAATTTATTTTAGTCTCTCCAGAAAATATTGGGATGGTACTTTCAGAAAGACCACAGTAAATTTCTAAAGCATTCTGAAAAAGTAAAACGAATATAATGAAAGATGTTTTGTATATTATAAAACTCACAACGTTTGAAACTCTATAACTGAAGAAAATCCATTCTTCTTTATTCTATTTCAATTTTATCCTTAAATCTGGCAGTGTCATCTATAATGTACGTGTTTGTGAGTAAGATTATCATACACGAAAGTCTTCAAATCAGCAACTAGGAAATATGTAAAGCTATATTTTGATTAATATCTACATCGTTGATGTAATTTTAACTGGTGCATTCTAACAGCATATAGGTAGGTCTAGTAATATTGTGTTAGTTACATAAGAAAGTTTTATCAGGAAATAATTCAGTTCTTGAGTTTAAGTAAACCGATTTAACTTAAACTAAGTCATATTCGATTAAAATCCGACTGAAATTTCAACCAGTGTATAATCAGAATTAAATATACAGATGATAATGAGAATAAAAAATTAACCGGATCCGTGATTTACGTAATAATTCTTACAGTCGATAATTGCAACTGAAATTCACTTATCTAGTAATCACATGGGAAATTAAGATAGTCAATAATCGCAATGAAGGTTTAATTATTTGTTAATCACACCGTAAACATAGTCAGTGTGCAATCACGATCTAAATTTAACCTATCGATAATGAAAATATACATACAGCCTGCTGATAATCAGAGGAAATTTCAACCACTCGATAATGGAAACGGGATTTATACCAATTAGGCGTAATGACAGAATGTTAGAAATTAGATAATCGCAAAAGAAAATTCAACAATGTGCTAGTGAGAAGAGTATTAGCTACTGGATATTTATATATGACATTGAATAGTCTGTTAACCGGAAAATAACTTCTACCTGTCGATAATTACGAAGGAATATTTGCGTCATGGAACAATTTTTTTAATTGACAGTAGGAACAAAAATTTAGACATTACATAAACTGAACAAAAACTTCAATCCGAAAAACAGAGACTGAGTCATTCGATAATGAGAACGGATATTTAGTCGACTAATAATCAGGAAGATACTTCAATCATTTGGTAATGAAGAAGAAGTTTCTTAGAGTCCATCCTGTGACAGCGTATTAGCAGTTCCATAATAATCAGAACAAAACTAAACTATTCGATATTCAGAAAATATATTCGTCTAGATTTTACTAAGAAAACCTTTGAAATTGTCGAGAGTGGATGAAGAATTTCTACCAGTTGAAAATTAGGAGAAATTGTCAGCCAACCTGCAAACAGAAAAACATTTGAACCACTCCACAAAGAAAACATAATTTTTATTATCTATAATTGGAACGTAAATTCGGCAATTAGGCTTATACCTAATCAGAATTAAAAATCTGTGAGTTAATAACCTGAGATTCATGAAATAAGGATTAAGCAAAGCTACGTTGCTGCTGTTCGATTAAGTGCAGAACTTCAATCAAATAATATTACAAACATCGTTTCAAATACACGATTAAAAAAAAATCAGTATGGTGATAATCAAAATACAATGTATGGAAATCACTAAACAAAGCGAAGTTTGAAGCAATCGATCATAGATCCTGAATAACTGACTTTTGATGATGATGGAAGGAATTTAGACAAAGATATTTTTAAAGCCTGAAGAAAATTTGGGCCCGCCTATACTTAGAAAGGAATATTGGTTAATTGACAATCAGAATAAATTCAGCATGTGGATACTGACAATAATGTTCAACTCTCCAACAATCAGACAGAAATTCACCCACTTGATAATGTAATGAGGAATTCAGTCAATTCATAATAATGATGAAAGTTCAGGTTGCTTATATTCAGGATATATTTTCAGAATGTGTGAAATAAGGACACCTAAATTCCACTGAGTCTAGTACAATCGGAATAACATTTCATTCGGTTTGTCATTAGACATTAATATCAGATATTTGATGAGAACGTAAATTCAGTACTTTAATGAGAATACAATTCAAACATTTCATAATAAGCTTGCAATTTCAAACAGTAATTTCAAACTATAAATTAACCAGAGATGAATTGTAGCATTATAAGTCCACATGTGGATTTTTGTTCCCAATGCTGAACGTTAGATATACGTCAGTTGCAGGCAAGTCATCGAACACAATGGTACCCTCCCTCTGTCCGCCAAGGTACGTGACGCCTTAAGACATTAATTTAGTCCATGGTCAGAATTTCAATTCATCCAATTTTCCACCACAAAAATTTGGCATGCTTCTCATCAGAATATAAGTTTAGTTCTTTATAATTAAAATTCAGTTCGGTTAATAATCTGTATACAATATCAACCAACCAGTAATAAGATTAAAATTTAATCAGTCAGTCACTGGAAATGAATTGATTGATCAGGATTGGAATTCAGAAAGAGCAGTTTTTAATTTTTGTTGATCATCAAAATGGAACTTGAAACTGTTTTTGAAAATAATGCGAATGTGATCAATCAATATATGGAACGAAATTTTAGAGAATAGAAAATCAAAACGTAATTTGAGTCATCTCAGCGGATTTTTAACTAGTCCAAAATTGGAATGGAACTTTAACTGGTCGATAAATAATCAGAAAAGAATTTTGGCTTATCAAAAATCAAAATGTAATTTCAGCCAGAGGATTAACAGATCGGAAAATGTACTTGCTGAATATAAAAACTTCATTTTAGCTAGTCGAAAGTCAGATAAAAAAAATTAGATGGCCCAAAATGAAAACATAGGCCTAATTAGTAAATTCTCGTAAATTAGAACGAAATTTCAGTTGGTGGATAACCAGAATGGAATTCCAGCTGGTTGATATTGAGGACGAATTTTCAGCCAGTTGACAGTAGGAACGAAGATTAATGTAGTCTATAAGTATATCTGTGTTTTATCCAGTCGACAAAAATAAAGAAACGTTAGCCAATCGACTATCAGAACGAGATATTTAGATTGTCAATAAGAATTTCTTCGTTAAGAATGATAATTGAGACAATGGATATATGTTCAACCTTCAGGTTAACAGGACCAAAGTAGAACCACTTCTGCATCAAACAGGAATTCAGGAAGTAACTCATCACAACATTATTTCACTCAGTCAATAATGAAAACTGAATTTTAAACTATCGTTAATTAAAACAAAATTTTGATCATTAAATATATGGATCGAAATTTCAGTCAATCGAGTATTATAACAAAAGTCAGTGATCTCAACGGAATTTTAACTGGTCCAAATTTCGAATCAAACTTTTAACTGATTGATATTTTCTGCTGGTTAAAATTGAGGACTATAATAGGAAAGGAAATTCATCTCGTCGACAATAATTATATCTGCATTTTATTCAGTGGACATCCATTACAAATCATTAGCTGATCAACTATCAGAGCGGAATCTTTGTAATTCAGTATTTAGAATTTGAATAATAAATTCATTTTTAATACCGATACTTCAGGCAGTGGATGAATCTTAAAGCAGTCGGTTAAAGTACAGCCGCTTGTTCATCGAACAGAAATTCAGAAAGTCACACATCAGAACAGCATTTCACTCAGTCGATCACCAAAATTGAATTTTAAACTGTCGTTAATGGGATTAACATTTTAATCAGTAAATAAATGGAACGAAATATCAGCCAATTGACTGTGATAATACAAGTCAATGACCTGACGAAATTTCATCTGGTCCAAATTTACAATTAAACTCTAAGTGCTCAATAATCAGAACGGAATTGTAGCTGGCCGACAGTCAAGACGCAGTTTGAACCAGAGGAATAACATATCAAAATATGTAGCTTGTCGAAAATCAGATCGGAATGTTAGATAACCGAAAACCAAAACAAATTCCAACTGGACGAAATCAGAATGAAATTTTAGGTTGTGGTTAATACGAACGGAATTTTAACTGGTTGACGCTGAGGACGAATTTTCGGCTTGTTGAAATTTAGGGCGAATTTTCAGCTTTTTGCTACTGAGGACGAATTTTCAGCCAGGTGACAGAAGGAACGGACGAAAATTAATCTAATCGGCAATAAAACTATATCTGCATTTTATCCAGTCGACAATTATAACGAAACATTCACTAATCGAAATCGGAGGGGAATTTTTGCTGGTCCAAATTCAGATCGGACTGTTAGATAACCGAAAACCAAAAGAAATTCCAACCGGTCGAAATCAGAATAAAATTTTAGGTTGTGGTTAATACGAACGGAATTGTAACTGGTTGACGCTGAGGACGAATTTTCGGCTTCTTGATATTGAGGACGAATTTTCAGCTTTTTGCTACTGAAGACGAATTTTCAGCTAGGTGACAGTAACCGAAAATCAAAACAAATTCCAACCGGTCGAAATCACACTGAAATTTTAGGTTGAGGTTAATACGAACGGAATTGTAACTGGTTGACGCTGAGGATGAATTTTGGCTTGTTAATATTTAGAACGAATTTTCAGCGTTTTGCTACTGAGGACGAATTTTCAGCCAGATGACAGAAGGAACAAACGAAAGTTAATGTAATCGACAATAAAACTATATCTGCATTTTATCCAGCCGACAATCATAACCAAACATTCACTAATCGAAATCAGAGGGGAATTTTTGCTGGTCCAAAATCAGATCGGAATGTTAGATAACCGAAAACTAAAACAAATTCCAACCGGTTGAAATCAGAATAAACTTTTAGGTTGTGGTTAATACGAACGGAATTGTAACTGGTTGACGCTGAGGACGAATTATCGGCTTGTTGATATTGAGGACGAATTTTCAGCTTTTTGCTACTGAGGACGAATTTTCAGCTAGGTGACAGTAACCGAAAACCAAAACAAATTCCAACCGGTCGAAATCGGAATGAAATTTTAGGTTGTGGTTAATAGGCCTACGAATGGAACTGTAACTGGTTGAAGCTGATGACGAATTTTCGGCTTGTTGATATTGAGGACGAATTTTCAGCTAGGTGACAGAAGGAACGAACGAAAATTAATCTAATCGACAATAAAACTATATCTGCATTTTATCCAGTCGACAATCATAACGAGCCAACGGCGTGGCTCAGTCGCTTAAGGCGCTTGCCTGCCGGTCTGAAGTTACGTTCGGTTCGATCCCCGCTTGGGTTGATTACCTGGTTGGGTTTTTCCGAGGTTTTCCCCAACCGCAATGTAAATGCAAAGTAATCTATGGCGATCCTCGGTCTCATCTCGCCAAATATCATCTCGCTATCACCAATCTCATCGACGCTAAATAACCTAGTAGTTGATTCAGCGTCGTTAAATAACCAACTAAAATTTAAAAAAAAAAACAATCATAACGAAACATTCACTATTCAAAATCAGAGGGGAATTTTTGCCGGTCCAAAATCAGATCGGAATGTTAGATAACCGAAAACCAAAACAAATTCCAACCGGTCGAAATCAGAATGAAATTTTAGGTTGTGGTTAATACGAACGGAATTGTAACTGGTTGATGCTGAGGACGAATTTTCGGCTTGTTGATATTGAGAACGAATTTTCAGTTTTTTGCTACTGGGGACGAATTTTCAGCCAGGTGACAGAAGGGACGGACGAAAATTAATCTAATCGACAATAAAACTACAGTATATCTGCTTTTTATCCAGTCGACAATCATAACGAGCCAACGGCGTGGCTCAGTCGGTTAAGGCGCTTGCCTGCCGGTCTCAAGTTACGTTCGGGAGCGGGTTCGATCCCCGTTTGGGCCGATTACCTGGTTGGATTTTTTCCGAGGTTTCCCCCAACCGTAATGTAAATGCAAGGTAATCTATGGCGAATCCTCGGTCTCATCTCGCCAAATATCATCTCGCTATCACCAATCCCATCGACGCTAAATAACCTAGTAGTTGATACAGCGTCGTTAAATACCCAATTGAAATTAAAAAAAAAGAACAATCATAGCGAAACATTTACTAATCAAAGTCAGAGGGGAATTTTTGCTGGTCCAAAATCAGATCGGAATGTTAGATAACCCAAAACCAAAACAAATTCCAACCGGTCGAAATCAGAATAAAATTTTAGGTAGTGGTTAATACGAACGGAATTGTAACTGGTTGATGCTGAGGACGAATTTTCGGCTTGTTGATATTGAGAACGAATTTTCAGTGTTTTGCTACTGGGGACGAATTTTCAGCAGGGTGACAGAAGGGACGGACGAAAATTAATCTAACTCTAAGTGCTCAATAATCAGAATGAAATAGTAGCTGGCCGACAGTTAAGACACAGTTAGAATATCACATCAAAATATGTAGCTTGTCGAAAATCAGAGATGAATTTTAGCTGGTCGAAAATCATATCGGAATGTTAGATAATCGAAAACAAAAGAAATTCAATCTGGTCCAAATCAGAATGGAATTTTAAGTTGTCGTTAATAGGAACGGAATTGTAACTGATTAACGCTGAGGACGAATTTTCGGCTTGTTGACATTGAGGACGAATTTTTAGTTTTTTGCTACTGGGGACGAATTTTCAGCCAGGTGACAGAAGGGACGGACGAAAATTAATCTAATCGACAATAAAACTATATCCGCATTTTATCCAGTCGACAATCATAACGTGCCAACGGCGTCGCTCAGTCGGTTAAGGCGCTTTCCTACCGGTCTGAAGTTACGTTCGGGAGCGGGTTCGATCCCCGCTTGGGCTGATTACCTGGTTGGGTTTTTCCGAGGTTTTCCCCAACCGTAATGTAAATGCAAGGTAATCTATGGCGAATCCTTGGTCTCATCTCTCCAAATATAATCTCGCTATCACCAATCTCATCGACGCTAAATAACCTAGTAGTTGATACAGCGTCGTTAAATAACCAACTGAAATTAAAAAAAAAAACAATCATAACGAAACATTCACTAATCAAAATGAGAGGGGAATTTTTGCTGGTCCAAAATCAGATCGGAATGTTAGATAACCGAAAACCAAAACAAATTCCAACCGGTCGAAATCAGAATGAAATTTTAGGTTGTGGTTAATACGAACGGAATTGTAACTGGTTGATGCTGAGGACGAATTTTCGGCTTGTTAATATTGAGAACGAATTTTCAGTTTTTTTGCTATTGGGGACGAATTTTCTGCCAGGTGAGAGAAGGGACGGACCAAAATTAATCTAATCGACAATAAAACTACAGTATATCTGCATTTTATCCAGTCGACAATCATAACGAGCCAACGGCGTGGCTCAGTCGGTTAAGGCGCTTGCCTGCCGGTCTGAAGTTACGTTCGGGAGCGGGTTCGATCCCCGCTTGGGCTGATTACCTGGTTGGGTTTTTTCCGAGGTTTTCCCCAACCGTAATGTAATTTTTTTATATTTTTATTGGGTTATTTTACGACGCTGTATCAACATCTAGGTTATTTAGCGTCTGAATGAAATGAAGGTGATAATGCCGGTGAAATGAGTCCGGGGTCCAGCACCGAAAGTTACCCAGCATTTGCTCGTATTGGGTTTAGGGAAAACCCCGGAAAAAAACTCAACCAGGTAACTTGCCCCAACCGGGATTTGAACCCGGGCCACCTGGTTTCACGGCCGGACGCGCTGACCGTTACTCCACAGATGTGGACGTAATGTAAATGCAAGGTAATCTATGACGAATCCTCGGACTCATCTCGGCAATTATCATCTCGCTATCACCAATCTCATCGACGCTAAATAACCTAGTAGTTGATACAGCGTCGTTAAATAACCAACTAAAATAAAAAAACAATCATAACGAAACATACTAATCGAAATCAGAGGGGAATTTTAACAAGTCGACACTTTTAACACGAATTAGATATTTATTAAGACTGATACTTGAGGAAGTGGATAATGAGATGAGGAATGCATGTAGTGCATTAATGAAATCGCAAATAGAGGCAGTAAATAATCCACAGGCCCAGCGAGTCAATAATGCAGTGGAGGCAGGGAGTCAGTGTGGCCGTGAGTGCGGACTAATTGCCCTAACAAGTGTGACCGCACTTTTGTTGGCGCAGCGAGGCCGGGCGCGCTGCGGAACTGCACGTTGCGGGCGGCGACGAACCAAAGCACCGACGCCCTGGAGGTGGAGTGCGTGGCGGGGTACGACGGCGGTCTGCCGCAACGCTTCGTACTCGAGGCGTACGAATCTCGCACGATGCGGTTACGCCTCAACATGAGCTCCGACACGCCTCTCTTCCGACTCGACCTCAACGACCTGCTCCCGGCCCACACCCCCACCCTGCACATCGTGCTCTACGCCTCCAACCCCAAGGGGCGCAGCGAGGTCGCCATGCTCGAGGACATCGCGCTCAAGGACGCCGAGAAGAGAACTGGTAACGTTGCTCATCTTACTCTACTTTCAAGTACTAAGTTAGAGGCTTGGCTTCAAGGACATCTTGTCTTGACGCTTTTGGAGAGCTTGTCTTGAAACTTTTGGAGAGCTTATCTTGAAACTTTTGCAGAATTTAACTTGAAACTTTTGGACAGCTTGTCTTGAAACTTTTGGAGAGCTTATTTTATTTTGGAAAACATATTTTGATATTTTTTTGGGAATTTGTGTTGATTTTTTGGAGAGCTTATCTTAAAATTTTTGGAGAGATTACCATGTTATTTTGGAGAACATGTCTTCATATTTAGGAGAATCTTGGATTTTTGTAGATCTGATCTTGACGTTTCTGGAGAGCTTGCCTTGAGATTTTTAGAGAGCATATCCTAACGCGTTTAAGAGCTTATGTTTACATTTTTTACACTTCTTGACAAAATGAAAACCTTATCTTGATATTTGTGGGACATGTGGACTTAACACTTTTGGATATCTTATCTTGAAACTTTAGGAGAGCTTATTTTATTTTGGAAAACATACCTTGATTTTTTTTGGGAACTTATGTTGATTTTTTCGAGAGCTTATTAAAAATTTTTGGAGTGATTATCATGTTATTTTGGAGAACATGTCTTGATATTTAGGGGAATCTTTGATTTTCGTAGATGTGATCTTGACGTTTCTGGAGAGCTTGCCTTAAGATTTTTAGAGAGCATATCCTAACGCGTTTAATAGCTTATGTTTACATTTTTTACACATCTTGACAAAATGAAAACCTTATCTTGATATTTGTGGGACATGTGGACTTAACACTTTTGGATATCTTATCTTGAAACTTTAGGAGAGCTTATTTTATTTTGGAAAACATACCTTGATTTTTTTTGGGAACTTATGTTGATTTTTTGGAGAGCTTATCTTAAAATTTTTGGAGAGATTATCATGTTATTTTGGAGAACATGTCTTGATATTTAGGGGAATCTTTGATTTTCGTAGATGTGATCTTGACGTTTCTGGAGAGCTTGCCTTAAGATTTTTAGAGAGCATATCCTAACGCGTTTAATAGCTTATGTTTACATTTTTTACACATCTTGACAAAATGGAGACCTTATCTTGATATTTGTGGGACATGTGTCTTGCAGTTTTGGAGAGCTTATCTTGAAACTTTTGGAGAGCATATCTTGAAACTTTTGCAGAACTTAACTTGAAACTTTTGGAGAGCTTATCTTGAAACTTTTGGAGAGCTTATTTTATTTTGGAAAACGTATCTTGATATTTTTTCGGGAACTTGTGTTGATTTTTTGGAGAGCTTATCTTAAAATTTTTGGAGAGATTATCATGTTATTTTGGAGAACATGTCTTGATATTTAGGGGAATCTTTGATTTTCGTAGATGTGATCTTGACGTTTCTGGAGAGCTTGCCTTAAGATTTTTAGAGAGCATATCCTAACGCGTTTAATAGCTTATGTTTACATTTTTTACACATCTTGACAAAATGAAAACCTTATCTTGATATTTGTGGGACATGTGGACTTAACACTTTTGGATATCTTATCTTGAAACTTTAGGAGAGCTTATTTTATTTTGGAAAACATACCTTGATTTTTTTTGGGAACTTATGTTGATTTTTTCGAGAGCTTATTTAAAATTTTTGGAGAGATTATCATGTTATTTTGGAGAACATGTCTTGATATTTAGGGGAATCTTTGATTTTCGTAGATGTGATCTTGACGTTTCTGGAGAGCTTGCCTTAAGATTTTTAGAGACCATATTCTAACGCGTTTAATAGCTTATGTTTACATTTTTTACACATCTTGACAAAATGGAGACCTTATCTTGATATTTGTGGGACATGTGTCTTGCAGTTTTGGAGAGCTTATCTTGAAACTTTTGGAGAGCTTATTTTATTTTGGAAAACGTATCTTGATATTTTTTCGGGAACTTGTGTTGATTTTTTGGAGAGCTTATCTTAAAATTTTTGGAGAGATTATCATGTTATTTTGGAGAACATGTCTTGATATTTTGGGGAATCTTGGATTTTTGTAGATCTGATCTTGACGTTTCTGGAGAGCTTGCCTTGAGATTTCAGAGAGCATATCCTAACGCGTTGAAGAGCTTATGTTTACATTTTTTACACTTCTTGACAAAATGGAGACCTTAATTTGTGGGACATGTGTCTTGCAGTTTTGGAGAGCTTATCTTGACATTACAGAAGAGTTTATCTAGTCATTTTTGGAGAGCTTATTTTGGCATTTTGGGGAGCATATGCTCACATTTTTGGGAACTTGTCTTAGCAATTTTGTAATCTGTTTTCAATTTATAATACCGCTTCCCTCTGCTCCTTGATATATTTTTCCAGTTAGTGGTACTGTTGATACTCGATTTTACATGAAGCGTCCAGAAACAGCGCAATGAAACTGTTAATTACTTCACCTATAGCACACGATAGATGAATATTTTAAACCAGAATACTGATTATTATTAATGAATAGAAGGCGTAAATATACAGTAACAGAAAAATGAGGATATCCAGCGAAATATATTTCGTAAGATTTATATATGCGCAATAAATTTCAGTTTGACTGCCTGAAATTTTGACCCTGATTTGACAGAGTGGAAAGCTGATCAACTATGGTAACTATTTGGAAAATGGTTTGCTATTCCTCCTAAGATATGCTAGTTACTATTATATATGAGACAAAGGAAGTGGTCTGTTGGAAAGTACAATCCTATAAGTTTTCTGAACACACAATTTTGAGTTCAGCCGTTGTATCATCACCATTATTATTAGCACCATCGCTTTTATATCCTTCTTATATATCTTTATTTGCATTTTCAATTTAACTTCATTATTTATTTTAACTTCATCATCATCATCATTACCACCACCACTACCACCTTGAATACCTTAATTTTAATTTTCAGTTACATCTTCTACATAATTTCCAATTCAATATTCATTTGATTCATTTTAGTTTCTTTTTTAGTTTTAAAAATGATTATAGTTATTGTTTGTATTATCGTTATTATTGTTATTATGCTTTAATTTGGTTTGGAACACATGGGCCTGTTCTGAGGACGTTATTAAATGTTTTCACTTGATGGACACTTTGACTTGTCAGTATATTTTAACATTTCTGTAAAGTTATATTGTTATGTCAGAGTATATATCTTATCATCATCCATTCCTTCATACCTGATAATAACAATTATCGAACGAGTGCGGATAGTTTTCCGGTAATTTAATTGATCTTAACGAATTTTTGTTGTCATGATAATTATTTCGAGACCTGAAGTCGAGTTTAAAAGAGAAATTAAATTACCTGAGGATAACTATTATAACGAATTGTATTAGGCAAGATAATTCGAAAGCGAACAACTGTAATTCGGAACAAATAAACATTTGAGGTTATAATAAGATCCAGAAAAACATTCTAATTGAAGCAGAGATAAGCATAAAAGGCTGATTGGAATAAAAACAACTGAACATTTGAGGTTATAACAACACTTTATTTTGAACTGTTTTATCATTGCTTATATATAATTTTCAACACGTTTAATTTTATTGTAAACTTATAGTAATTAAATGTGCAATTATTATTGCATGTTAAGACTGCGAGTCTTACGTCATTTCTTGATTGTTGATAAATCGAAACAGAAACGATACAAAAAGAACAAATGAACGTAGGAGGAAAATCTATCACATATTAATTTTGAGCAGCATACTTTTAACTATTAGTGTAATCCGATTCTCAATGTTCAATTTAGCGTCAAAGAGCTCTTTCATTGGCTGAGAAACGTTTGCGTGGGATTATCTCAGTAAACTTCACCTCGTTCCATGAATTGGATTTGCATTTTTATTACTCTATGTCAGGGCTGAGCACCGGGAGCGAATCCAAACTCTAAACGGGACGCTTAATATTCATCCGTCACGGCATCAACGCTGCGCGGTGTTGAGGGGTTGAAGAGAAATCATGGCTCCCCGTGAGAGAGTAGAATACGCTCTTGGTGCCTAGCTCTACTCAATGTGGAATTTACAAATTCTTATAAATTTACAAATGTCGCTGTATCTATCATACAGGAAGCTATCACATCTAGATTTTCTGGGCATAAAGTTCTGCTTTTTTCACATCATCATAATCATCATCATCATCATCATCATCATCATTATCAACATCATCAACTAGTCTGCAGCAGTTTCACTCATTGCGCCGAAATTATTATAGGCTCAGATCTTTTATGGTATCTAGTAAACCAATGAATACATTTTATTCTAACGTACGTAACGCAGTCATTGATCATAAAGAAATTCGTGTAAGTTAGCGGGATACCTGTTTTGAAATATTAATCACGAGAATGATATTTTCTGGAGAAACGATTAATTTGTATTATTAAATATTGATAGTGTTTTCCCATAATTAAGCAAATTGAACGACATTTATAAATTGGACGAATTGTCCCTCTGGACGAGTCGACTTATGGACGAGATTTATATATTGGACAAATTGTCCCTCTGGACGAGTTGACTTTATATATTGTTGTTTATTGTTAGTAAAATAACATGTAAAAAATACAATCTTAGTTAAAAACTCGTGCTCAGGGAGATATCTAAACACAAAGATAAACACAAACAAAGATAATTATTTGACACAAACTGGGTCAAGAAAAAAAATTACAGGAATAAATTAACTTTAAAAATACAATTTCAATTTTAACAATTTAAATCATACAAATACATATACATATTAAATCAATATATATTCTTTAAAAAGTAAATTCCTAACGCTATTTTTGAAATTTCTGATACTAAAATTTTCCAAATTTGGGTATTTATCAATTATTTTATTGTATAACCTTGGACCAAAGTAGGTACCATGGCTCAGAGCTGTGCTTGTGAAACACTTTGGTTCCTCTAGTCGTATAAAATCAGATCTTTTAGTTCCATATTTATGATGATACAATTTGAATTTATTACGATTTTTATGTATGAAGATTAATAAGGCAATATAATAAATTTGTTTAATTTTCAAAACATTAAAATCAGTGAACAAAAGCTCGGATGAGTAATCAATTGGTTTTTTTTCTGAATAAGTATTAGTGGAGTGAGATTAGAAATACTTGCATGTCCCCACCCTAAAATTCCATACTGGAGAATGAATTGAAATAAAGCTAAATAAATGAGACGTAAAATATTAATTGGTAAATATGACCGAAGTATAACAAAGTTATAAATTGTTTTACGTAATCTATTGCATAAATATGTAATAATGTTTATTCCATCGTAAGTGTTGGTCGATTGTAATGCCTAAATACTTAACTTCTGAGGACGATATTTCGGTTGGACGAAACATTTTGGACGTACTGCCCTGAAAACACATAACACATTAATTTCCAATATATTATATATTAATTCTTCTATAATTATTTAAAATAACTTTCTGTTACGCGTTCTGCTCTTTATTTATTTTTTTTCAGATGTAGCTTAATAATACTCTCCAGTAGATTAAGCAAATGTTTTTATTATTGAAAATGTAGTTAAATTCGAATGATCTCGTATTTGTCTAACAACACCAGTACTGATATCTCCACAGCCATAACAGTACGCAAATTCAATATTGGCTTCCCTAATACGGTTGATGACTCAAATACCTGCAAGGGCAGCATTAACAATAGCATAATATAGGCGTAATGCTGTGTTATTGTTGTTAATGTTATTAAAACAAGACATGTGCTTTGGCTGTACACGTTTTCCCATAAATGGTGGTATACCATTACATAATTGCCTCACGGCATCTCTAAAATGTTCGTAATTAGAATGGAGGATGTTATTCATAATGGCGTGTGTAATTTCAGCTTAGTGTAATTCAACATCTATTATGTTAACATCTCTAACTATTTAAAATAGCAATTAAATGCCAGAACATCAGTTTTAAGTGAATAATTGATGAGTCATTCTGCTGGTAACAGCGTGAAATGGAGCATTTTATTGCAATAATAAGTTGTCACTAATAACAAGAATGCAGATTCATTAGTATTAATATGAGGGTCTTGTAAGCTTGTTGGAAATAATAGTAATATACTGCCGTAAGCATTCAAGACATATGTCATCGTTTGTCTACAGGGTGTTTTATAATTCCTATTACAAACTTCTAGGGGTTGTAGAGGGGACTAAGTAGATAAAGTTTTGATTGGGAATCAATGTCCGGAAATATATCGTTTCGATGCAAAATAAGTTTGAAGATCGAATCGATTTCACACTCCGACTTCACTAGAAACAATGAGATCTTCCTCCGACTCTACAGGAGTCTCATAAACAAGGTCCTTCATGTAGTCCCAGAGGAAAAAGTCGAGAGGAGTTAAATCTGGCGACCGCGGTGGCCAAGGAGTTGGACCACGTCGACCTATCCACCTTTCCCCGAATGTTTGGTGGAGATGTTCGCGGACGGCAAGTGAAAATTCCGCGGGTGCGCCATGTGTTAGAACCACATTTGCTGACGTAGTGCTAGTGGAAAATCTTCACTGATGTGAAAGCCGACTCCGTAGAACTGATTGTAAACAGAAGACACACGATATCAGTGAATTGCAGAAGTCGCCCATTTTGTTTGCGTACCGCGAATCAAATTTATTTTGCATCGAAACGATACATTTCCGGACATGGATTCATAATCAAAACTTGATCTACATAGTCCCCTCTACAAATTCTAGAAGTTTGTAATGGGAATTATGAAACACTCTGTATAATGTAACACACAATAATTATTAAACTGCAGTGTGTGTTATTATGAGTGAAATTTCTGGTGGTGGTAGATGGGTTAAAAATATTAGCGGATATCTTCCTGACTTAAGAGTTGCAAGATAATTTGTAGATTCAACTTGGAGTGAAGTGATGGGTGGAATTTCTATATTATATAGCCTACTTTTCAACCTAGAAGTTTGATTTTTGTACACATAGGCCTACTCCTATTGATATCAGTAATTGTGTGTTTAAATTTCGTGTTTATAGATGCAGTAATTTAAGAGTTATTTAAATTAAAATTAATTTGCATATTTTCACAATTTCCATCTCCTCCAAATTTTAAGCTTCATGCCTGAACTTTTCTACAATATCTAGATCTCTTTAGAAAGTTTCAATGTTCTCATTTTTTAATTTAACATTGTAAAAATAGAAGAAAAAGTTAAACCTTTCCAAATAGAAACTTTTAAAATTGACATAGTGCGAGAACTACAAGAACATATTTCATTTTTTATTCAAAAATTATTTTCTTTAAAAAAAACGACAACAAAACTTTGTTAAGTATATTTTAAAGAAAATGCAGTAAAATCTTCAGTTTTGTAGCGTAAAATTTGTGGAATACTTTGCAATCAAAATTCAGAGAATTGGGAAAGCTGCATGGAAAAATGAGTTTTAAAGTTTAGATACGTTTTAAACTTAATGAGCTGAGCCTCTTAAAATGGCGTAATTAATTACACAACCGCCGTATGGTTAAAAAAAACTTCGTCAAAGTGTAAAAATAGGCATCATAGCTTAATTAAAAAAAAGACATGTGAATTTTGGCCCAAAAATTAACATATTTTCACACATCCCCTCATATTCTTAAGAATTGCACTCGAGATATAATTATTATTATATTTTAATTAATATATTTGCAACCTCCTTTTCATAACTTTATTTATTAATCTCTATCAGACATAGAGGATACGATTCTTCTAAGGCTATCTGAAATCGAGTCTGGTCCTCCACGTTCTGCATTTTGCAGTAAGAGAGTAACCCATCTACGTAAAAACCAGCAACTTCTAAGCTCCACAAAGTAAGAGTACAAATTGAAGTAGTAACCTATATTTTTTAGTGAGTCACGTAAAGCTATCACCGCTAGATGACTTTATTATAGATATGCTCACAAGCAAAACAAAGAAGCAGCAGTTGCCAGATAGTGTCTCTCTGCACGAGTGTGCGAAAATTCTTTCTTCGTAATTTTTTTAATACACAACAATTCTGTAGACCTTAAGAGTCATTAAGGGGACACTGTACTGCAATTTCCAAGTTCAATATTTTTAAGGGTTCAAAATATTGAAATCAATAACTATCATATTTATGAACCTAGATTCACGAACTTTTTACCACTGGTATATCTGATCAACAATAAAAAATGTACAAAATGTCATCCTCCTATGATGAGTGGTTTGCATTTTATAATTTTTTATTAAAATATTGAATCACTTTATATAAAAAGTTCTTTGCGCGCAATTTACGTTATTCTTAACTGATATTCACTTACATGATTTCTTTATATATATATATATATATATATATGTAGGGTTTTGCTGTAATATTAGTCAGTAAATTATTAGAAATTTTTTATTATGAAAGTATAAAAAATAAAAATGTTAGTAATCATAAAAAAAATTCCTCGTAATTTACCGATTCACTGTACAGAAAGAAACCCATTAATAATGTTTCTTTCATTGTATATAAAGAATCATGTAAGTGAATATCAGTTTGAAATAAAGTAAATTATGGCGCAAGGGACATTTTGTGTAAAGCGATACAACTTTTTTATTAACATACTAATAAAATGCAAATTACTTTTCATACAGGGATGAAATTTTGTATATGTGCTCTTATTAACCAGGTACAGTACAACAGTGATATAAGTTTTGTGAATTTTCCTTAAGTCATGATGAATTTGAATCTAAGTTCTTTCAATAACGACAATTTCATTGCGAATCATCAGTTCATCATTAAATATTATTTGGAGCAACCCAGTCAGTAAGATTATGTCGCCCTATAATATAAAAATATATCGAAGAAAACGTCCATACTCCACTCTAGACTACTTCGACGCAAAGAAATACAACTGTTAAATTTACGAGTAGAATATGCTCGGTCATTTTAAGAGGGTAGTGTATAATGATAATAAACAATTGAAATAATTTCATTTTTCTCCACATTATATTATATTATAACATATTAACTAACTTACAGGCTTTTAAGGAACCCGGAGGTTCATTGCCGCCCTCACATAAGCCCGCCATTGGTCCCTATCCTGAGCAAGATTAATCCAGTCCCTACCATCATATACCACCTCTCTCAAATCCATTTTAATATTATATTCCCATCTACGTCTCGGCCTCCCCAAGGTCTTTTTCCCTCAGGCCTCCCAACTAACACTCAATATGCATTTCTGGATTCGTCCATACGTGCTACATGCCCTGCCCATCTCAAATGTCTGGATTTAATGTTCCTAATTATGTCAGGTGAAGAATGCAATGCGTACAGTTCTGTGTTGTGTAACTTTCTCCATTCTCCTTTAACTTCATCCATCTTAGCCCCAAATATTTTCCTAAGAACCTTATTCTCAAAAACCCTCAATTTCTGTTCCTCTCTCAAAGTGAGAGTCCAAGTTTCACACCCATACAGAACAACTGGTAATATAACTGTTTTATAAATTCTAACTTTCAGATTTTTTGACAGCAGACTAGATGACAAAAGCTTCTCAACCGAATAATAACAGGCATTTCACATATTTATTCTGCGTTTAATTTCCTCCCGAGTGTCATAGTTTGTGACTGTTGCTCCAAGATATTTGAATTTTTCCACCTCTTCGAAGGATAAATCTCCAACTTTTATAGTTCCATTTCG
This sequence comes from Periplaneta americana, assembly GCF_040183065.1. Taxonomy (NCBI): domain Eukaryota; kingdom Metazoa; phylum Arthropoda; class Insecta; order Blattodea; family Blattidae; genus Periplaneta; species Periplaneta americana. The sequence continues at coordinate 34,206,883 of NC_091121.1, read as the reverse complement.
TACAATATTCTGATCACGAGACTTAATCATATACTTTGTCTTTTCGGGATTTACTTCCAATCCTATCGCTTTACTTCCTTCAAGTAGAATTTCCGCGTTTTCCCTTATCGTTTGTGGATTTTCTCCTAACATATTCACGTCATCCGCATAGACAAGAAGCTGATGTAACCCGTTCAATTCCAAACCCTATGTGTTATCCTGAACTTTCCTAATGGCATACTCTAGAGCGAAGTTAAAATGTAAAGGTGATAGTGCATCTCCCTGCTTTAGCCCGCAGTAAATTGGAAAAGCATCAGATAGAAACTGGCCTATACGGACTCTGCTGTAAGTTTCACTAAGACGCATTTTAATTAATCGAACTAGTTTCTCGGGAATACCAAATTATATATAATTATACTATGATATATAATTATATATATTATTATTATATATAATTATAACATATTATAACACTGTAAAATTTATTTGCAGAATGAAAAGTTACATTTGTTTGGATCACATTTCTGTACATTTAAAGTACAAAAGTAACGTCTTTCAGTAATTTTTCATAATACACTGTTCTCTTAAAATGAGTAGCATATTGAAAATTAAATGAATAGCTATCCCAAAATACGCTATGATATGTTTCATATAAAACAGTTTTTGTCTCAAAAATGAAGCAAAAACGAGCAAAATTGTGTTAAACATTTTGGTTTGAAATTTCTGTAAAAATAACACTACTTACGGCTCGTTCTCTATATAGCTCCAGGAGCTACCTCCTTTTTGCAACTAAACGATTGGGAGTTCAGCTCCAATTGCACTGTAACGTACTACCAAATAGGCCAACTCGGAATTCTTGCACTAAAAGGTCGGGTATATTTTTTAACGTACGGAACAAAGCAAAACATTAATTCGGCCAGAAAGTGGAGCCTTCCCCTTTTTGCAGAGAGCTCTTCAATTTTATTCAAATTTTGTAAAGATGCTTATACTGCATTACACGATGTAATAGACAACCTAATTGTATACTATCTTAAAACATTTATACTGCATGTTAAATATTCTCAACTCAACGTATTTATTTTCGATTGGAAATATTGAACATTACAAATGTTTTTATGTGATGGTAATGAAGATAGGAGATTCTTTGAACCTAAGATTATATCACGCGGTTCCCAACTCACCTCAAAAAATATTCACACTAATGCATGTGGTAGATTTTGAGAAAAGGTATATTGAAGACCAAAGTTTTGTTTTACCGAAAAAAGAACTAATTTCAAAAGCTCTTCAATATAGCTAAACAATTCATTCAATCGAAATAAAATTCATGTAGAATATTATACAAAATAGATGTATTTAGATTTTTGGAAAATTTTGTCATTATTCGTTGAGAGTTTCCAAGACAAAAAATGATAACCTGTCAGTTTTGGTCACTTTACTCTTCAACCGCCCCTTAAAATACAAAATTATTTGTATTTTTTGTTTATTGACTGAAATTTATAGACCATTCTCTCTATTTCGTTTCCTCAGGTTGCCATTAACACCTCATCATCTGCAAAAGCTCTAATTTTTATCTTCGTATATGGTCCAATAAAATATTCCTTAGTCATTTATACAATTCTTCCACTCAGATAAGAGCGCATCTAAATAAACACTAAATAGGATAGGCGGCAAATGAACATCTCTGTTTAACTCATTCTATTATTTTAAAATTCCCTGTTTTGAAATAATATAAGGTATCGGACTATGTGAGTCCACACCTGTGGAGTAACGGTCAGAGCGTCTGGCCGCGAAACCAGTTGGCCCGGGTCGATTCCCGGTCGGGACAAGTTACCTGGTTGAGGTTTTTTCCGGGGTTTTCCCTCAACCCAATTTGAGCAAATTCTGGGTAACTTTCGGTGCTGGACCTCGGCATCACCTTCATCTCATTCAGACGCTAAATAACCAAAGATGTTGATAAAGCGTCGTAATATAACGCACTAAAAAAATCGGTATATGTCCTTTTACTACGAAATCTGTACTGTGCCTATCATGAGACAACACAAAACGTGTATTTTTTTTTACCTCGGGTTTCACTTTAATACAAATTACTGTAAAGGATCATAAACTATTTATTTACTTATTTAATTATTCACTTTATTTATTTACTTATTTATTTATTTATTTATTTACTTATTTGTTTATTTATTTATTTATTTATTTATTTATTTATTTATTTATTTATTTATTTATTTATTTCACTTGAATACAAATTACTGTAAATTAATAAACTATTTATTTACTTATTTAATTATTTACTTGATTTATTTATTTATTTATTTATTTATTTATTTATTATTTATTCATTCATTCCTTCCTTCATTCATTCATTCATTCAACCTGGAAAGAGATAAGGCCATTAGGCCTGGTTAACAATGACAAATGTACAAAATTTCATCCTCCTAGTGGTTTGCATTTTATAATGTTTTATTAAAATATTGAATCGCTTTATATTAAAAGTCCTTTGTGCCGCAATTTATGTTATTCTTAAGTGATATTCACTTATATGGATCCTAATATACGGGATCAAAACTTACTATAGGACTTTTCTGTAAAATTAATCAGTAAATTATTAGAATTTCTTATTATCAAAGTATACAAAATAAAAATGTTAATATTCCTGATTATAATGGCTTGACAGTTTGCTGTAGAAGTTAAGAAGAAAGAAAGATTTTTTTACTTAAGTAAAAATTAAACCTACTCTACGCAGTAAGAAAATGCTTAATGAATTTGTTTTTGTACACTGTTAAATTCCGACAGTCTCTGATGTCACTGGGTAGGATATTCCACAAGCGCGATAACATGGTTGGATTATATTTCAGAATGAAAATTTTTGACAGAGTCTGGAAATAATAATTGATTTCCCCTTGTAAAAAAGAAGAAATGTTAAAAAGAAATTGGAACCATCATAAATTACTTGTGTTCAGATGTCTGCAGTGGTGAAGAAAGCAAGTAATTTTCCCTCGATTGACTGAATTTCCTTTCTCTAGTCCGCTATTATTTTCCCCGCAACACGCTAACATGTAGCACCTAATAAAACGCTCGGTTCTACTATCTATCGCCGCACCACCATCCATCCTTCCATCCTGCCCGCCACCCACCGCGCTGATAACAAGTGGTTATCGAGGGGGCGCTGGGAACGCTATTCACGCTGTATAGCAGCTACGACTGCAGTAGCGTTTGATCTATCTCGTAGCCACTAATCGACCGAGAATTCGACAATCGATAGTCGCTCATTCTATGACTGACTCACCGAACCAACACCGCAGTATGTCGAACAGGTGAAAGGTTAGAATAGACAGGATATTCAATTTATACACAGTCGGCCTTGGTGCTGCATACAAAGTGTTTTCGCTGGGGATACAATTGGAATATGGAGGCCTGCAAAGTCACCAGAGTGCGTGACACCAGCAGCAATGCTACTACCAACTTTTGATATTCACAAGGGAAATGTACATAACGTTTTTTAATTCAGTGTGTAGTTTTTTTTTTTGTATATACTGTAAAATTGAAGAGATTTTGGTTCTAATCTCGGCAGGACTGTCCGTCCTACTGTATCTTTTGTTACGTAATACTTACTTACGGCTTTTAAGGAATCCGCAGGTTCATTGCCGCGTTCTCATATAAGCCAGCTATCGGTCCCTATTCTCAGAAAGATTAATCCAGTCTCTACAATCACATGCCACCTCCCTCAAATCCATTTTAATATTATTCTCCCATCTACGTCTCGGCCTCCCCAAAGGTCTTTCTCCCTCCGGCCTCCCAACTGACACTCTATATAATAATAATAATAATAATAATAATAATAATAATAATAATAATAATAATAATAATAATAATAATGATGATTTATTTAACCTGGCAGGGTTAAGGCCATACGGCCTTCTCTAACACTCAACCAGGAGTAAAACTGCGTTACAAACCACTAAAAATTTACAAAGTACACTACAATTTTACACACAAAACTGAATAAGATAATAATAATAAAATGTAAACAACAAGTAAGTAGAAATCAGACATAATATATAACATACAGAAAGAAAGGAAAAAGCATAATAAAATGTGAACAGCAGGTCAAAATAAATGAGACATACAAAGTATAAAAATAAGATAATTATGGATGATGATTATGATAATAATAATAGTAATAATAATAATAATACTAATAGTAGTAATAAAATAGTGCAGTACAAAGCATACAATGAATTCAATATTTTTAAGTACACACAGTAAGGAAAATTATGATTGTATATAGCTCAACTTATCACATTATGGATGTACCATTATCGGAAAATATGAAAAACTAAAATATAAAATAAGTTAAATTTCACTAGAACATAAAAAAATGTGAATACGTGGAAACATGCAATATAACACTTGTCATAATAGTACGTTAGTTATATGTATTCCTGTATTCGCCCATACGTGCTACATGCCCTGTCCATCTCACAAGTCTGGATTAAATGTTCCTAATTGTATGTCAGGTGAAGAATATAATGCGTCCAGTTCTGTGCAACTTTCTCCATTCTCCTGTAACTTCATTCCTCTTAGCCCCAAATATTTTCCTAAGCACATTATTCTCAAACACCATTAACCTCTGTCCCTCTCTCAAAGTTAGAGTCCAGGTTTCACAACCATTCAGAACAACCGGTAATATAACTGTTTTTTAAATTCAAACTTTCACCTTCGTAGAGAGAAGATTAGATGACAAAGTCTTCCCAACCGAAAAATAACAGACATTTCCTATATTTATTCTGCGAGTGTCATTTATATTTGTTATTGTTACTCCAAGATATTTTAATTTTTCTACCTCTCCAAGGAATAAATTTCGGATTTTTATATTTGCATTTCGGACAATGTTCTGGTTACGTGATATAATCATATACTTTGTCTTTTTGGGATTTACTTCCAAACCTATGTCTTTACTTGCTTCAGGTAAAAGTCCCGCCTTTTCCCTAAAAATATATGGATTTTCTCCGAACATTTTGTTCTCTATTATTTTAGGTAATTATTTACTTTCACAGATAGCGCATTTTCTCGGCAGAATTTATTCAGAACTTGTTGATTTGAAGCGGGAAATACATACAAGCTGCTAAAATTGACCGTAAAGCTACAATAAATATCACTAAACTTTGTCAGGGTTCTCGGTGACGGCCTGGATGGCGCAGTCGGCAGAGTGCTGGCCTTCTGTGCCCGAAGTTGCTGCTTGGATCACGATCCAGGTCAATAGGATTTAAGTGTGCGGTACAAAATTTCCAGGACACCGGCGACGCTGATATAAATTCGACAGTTGCGAGCATCGTTAACTAGAACATAATTTAATAATGAAGTTCTTGGTCCTGTGTTAAATACCTACCACATCATCTAACCCACTCTGACTTTGTCACAGTTTTCGGCTCATGTCACTTTAGCTATCCTCTCATCCAGTTCACTCTAATCTTTTCATAGTCCTCGGACTCATGTCACTTACTTTTCATCTCATCAAACTCACTCTTCTTTTGTCATAGTCTTCGGCCTCATGCCACTTATTTCTCCTATCATCAAACCCACTCTAACATTGTCATAGTCCTCGGACTCATGTCACTTACTTTTCCCCTCATCAAACTCACTCTTATTTTGTCACAGTCTTCGGCCTCATGTCACTTACTTTTCCCCTCATCAAACTCACTCTTATTTTGTCACAGTCTTCGGCCTCATGTCACTTACTTTTCCCCTCATCTAACTCACTCTTATTTTGTCACAGTCTTCAGCCTCATGTCACTTACTTTTCCTCTCATCAAACTCATTCTTATTTTGTCATAGTCTTCGGCCTCATGACACTTATTTTTCTTCTCATCAAACCCACTCTAACCTAGTCACAGTCCTCGGACTCATGTCACTTACTTTTCCTCTCATCAAACTCACTCTTATTTTGTCATAGTCTTCGGTCTCGTGCCACTTATTTTTCTTCTCATCAAACCCACTCTAAACTTGTCACAGTCCTCGGACTCATGTCACTTACTTTTGCTCTCATCAAACCCACTCTTTCCTTATGACAGTCCTCAGCCTTGTGTCACTTTTTCTCTCATCATACCACTCTTACCTTATGACTGTCGCCTACTCACTCTTACCTTCTCATAGTCCTCGGTCTCAAGTCACTTACTTTTGCTCTCATCAAACCCACTCTTACCTTATGACAGTCCTAGGCTTATGTCACTTATATTTTTTTCATCATACTAGATCCTATTGTCGCACCATCGGATCTGTGCCCCTTCAGCGTTGTCGTCGTTCTTGGAAAAGTTAACGTCTCTACTCACCCCATTTCACCCGTTTCTCTCCCACTACGTCAAACAGCAGGCCACGAACCTTCCGGAATAGGGATGTTGCGAAACTTCCGTCAAACAGTGAATATTGCTTATAATAATGTAAGGTTAATTATTACTTATTCATAATTTAATTTAAATAGGTCTTTCAATCAAAATACATCTTGTATTTCTACATTTTTTAAATCTAAATCACATGTCTCGAATCACTTTCCGTAGCGTTTCTCTCCCTCCATGGAAATTTATTGCTTCTCTCGCAAACTTCAATAATTTCTCCAATGCCGGAACTTTTTTCTGCAGCTTATAAAATTCTTGTATCTTTCTTCTTAAAATACATCTGTCCATATCATCTACAAGAATTAAAGGTTCCCTTGGTCTCTTCTTCCCTGGTGACTCTAGCTTTTCATCTCCTGCACAGACTCCCTCTCTCCTGATTTTCTTTATTAGGCGCTCTGACCTGCCTATATAAGTTACATAGAAAAGATTGTATTATATTAGTATTAGTTAAGTAAGTAATTTTAAAACGTAATCAATTGAAATAAAATAAGCCTCACCTGTGATCGCAGCTGCTCTTTTCGTTGCCTGATTTATAGAAAGAAATATTGACCTGTTTTTTTCTCTTCATCGCAAAATGCTATTACTTGCTTAATAATATTTCTTTCGCCACTCCATGCTAAAGTATTCATGTGGAGTTGACAACACTGGACTGCAAGTGCAAATAAACTGTCCCGCAAGAAGGCTCAAAATTGTGAGTAGTGGGAGAGAGAAAGAGAGAGGCATAAAAAAGATCGAAATAGGAATACAGGAAGAGAAATGAATTGCCAAGGCTGAAAAGGAATTAGGGTTCAGTTCGCATATCTTACGGGGGCACAGATCCGATGGTCGGACTATACCTTGCAACAGTCCTCGGTCTCATGTCAGTTTTCCTCTTATCAAACGGCATGCGCAAGGAACATTTTAAACATCTTAAATTACATACAGTTTCGAGATAAAAGCAAATTTGTTGAAAGGCATACATTGCTGATATATGAAGCAGGCCTACATAAAAATCGTTCCTGGACCTCAAAGAAGACGTAGAGATATAAAAAATCTCTTACCGTCAACTTTCTAAGTGTGCAAGGAATATTTCCGTACAAAAAAAGTTTGCTTTTGATCATTTTTTAAATCTCAGTCCCAGTGTATCTTAACTTGCCCCAACCAGGATTTGAACCCGTGCCCGCTGACTTCACGGTCAGATATGCTAACAGTTACTCCACAGCGGTGGACTATATTGTTAATGAACTCTAACTTTTAGATAGGTGTCAAGGCAGATCCTAAAACGTTGGAGAGAGAATTGGTTTATAATGTTTGAGTCTTAGACGACATAAATTTCGCAAACCGACGACAGACCTGCATTGATCACGAATGAGGCTATCCCACTATCCTCACACAATCTAATTCAACGCGACCTGATGTGAATAGTGAAGTTCATAGTGCCAAACTATTTGTGTAAAGCTGCAACGTAATTACTGTAGGTGTATGTCAATATATTGATCTTAAACATCCTGCGTGGGTTATATAATTGATGTTTTGTGGGTAGAGTTTGACTCCTTGTCAAGTTTGTTGACATTTTGAAAGAGCGTGGGAGTGGATGTATATTTTATAGAGAAGATAACATTCCACTCTTTATCAAGAATAACTAAACGCGTATACTGCTTTATGAAACATACAAAAATTTCCTTCCCTTTATCGAAAATTTAACGTGATTTACCAAGTTATAACTCTGAAATAGCGCTTAGTGGTGTGTGAATATTTAACGAAACAAGTAAAATACAGGCTGCATTATTAAAATTGTTCTAGTTACTTAACATCTATAATGGTAATGGAAATTACGGGAAAACGGCTGAACGGATTTTAATGACTAACACGTCATTTTGAAGCTTGGCATCCAGGGATTTTCATAAAAATAGTAACTTTCAGTAAAGCGTTAGTTTTCCTACATAATTTTCCTATTTTCCAAAATCCATCTTTCTTCAGTTTTGAGAACTAACTGCATTTCAGTAAAAAACAAAACACACTACAACAAATAATAGGCTATTATACGAAGGCCATGATCTGAAGAATTACTGACATATTTAGAGCTCAAATTCAATTGGTTATTAAAAACTTCAAGACTTATTAAAAATAATTTACAGGTCTGATTCTGCGGTGTGTAATTTTCTGAGTACAGCTGTGTATTGGATATTAATATCTACAAAACGTGAGGTGGTTTGATGACATTATTAGCATTAGAAATGAAATATTATTATAGTTAATGCCTTGATGTGACTATTTTTCATTAATTATACATATTAATGCTATATTCATGATATGAAAGTCAAACGTTTTGAGGTTATGTAAGTAGATGTAGAGAATATCTTAAATTAGATCTTCATTTCTATAATTTACTGAGTGCGGATATATAAGTGAGGTTGGATCTTTTTGATATACTTAATGGCGATGTGGTGTAGATATTTACATGCGCCATTCTCTTCAGTATTGGCTCGAGAGAGCGCAAAAATTACAGGCAGCGGGCAGGATAAAATGATTTTACCTTCTACATTTCAAACTCTATATGCAGCAGCTATACCAAGATGCTATGTACGAGTATATTGTTCTAGAGCATAGCAAACCTGACATTTTTTAACTTTCACCTACAATCCACAACGACTTGAAATAGCTATTGCTTTACTCCCACATGAAAAACCCACTGATCGTCCTGACATTGTTACTTTCGCTTCCGAATTGAAACTCATAAACTGAAGATGGATAGGTTTAAGAAAAAGTATTTGGCATAAAAAAACATTCAGAGGGAGTATGTTTCATTACTATGGAAGAAAATAACTTTCAAAATGTCTGGTATTCTTCGTTGAAAATAAATCTAAAAAAAAATGAAATTGTAATGAACTTACTTTGGAACATTTGCTGCACAAACCACTAGTTTATATTGAAACTAAGCAGCTGAATTTTACTAGATTTAAATTATTTCTTTCACATTTGAAGTGAAATTTATTTAGGCAGTTTATGGGTAGACGTTGCGAAACAAAATTCTGTGTCGAAAGTTTAAAGTTCGGGTTCTCAAAGAGTTTACACAAATTAATGCATAAATTATTTTGTGCGAGATCGTGCGTATTTGCTTGGTTTCCGCACAAAACCAATACGCGGTAAGTGTGAAACACCACATTCAGCGCTGGCCTTCTATGCCCAAGGTTGCGGGTTCGATCCCGGGCCAGGTCGATGGCATTTAAGTGTGCTTAAATGTGACAGGCTCATGTCAGTAGATTTACTGGCATGTAAAAGAACTCCTGCGGGACAAAATTCCGGCACATCCGGCGACGCTGATATAACCTCTTCAGTTGCGAGCGTCGTTAAATAAAACATAACATTTTTAACCACATTCAGTATTCCCAACGTAACACACACAACAATTTCCCTCTTCTTACCGCTTAAGAGACTATTCATTTTACCGCTTTAGGCTTTTAACATATGATTTTTAGAGACGTTTAACATAGTAATAATTATAAATTCGAAACTTACCACTGCAATTTCACCTAAATTGCACTGTTAATTATTGTTTTTAAATATTTGCAAAAATTAACTTACTCTACTACTCCACTAAAGTTATTGCATTCGTGATGCAAGTAGCATTAAGGAAGCCGTGAAAAAATCAACAACATTCCAGATGCCGATGTTATTACTGCAATATGTTATATAAATAATATTGTTAAAATATTAAAATGAAAAATAAATCATTACATAACCTTACCGTTTGTTTTAAGTTCGCATTTATAGACTGGGAGAGAAAAAAAAGACAGACGTATATCACGGCCTGCTGGAATATAGTAAACCCAGAAAACATTTTATAGCAACAATGTTGAAGAGAGATATTTTTGTTTTCCAAAATTGCCGTCATTGAACAGAAACCAAGATGGAGATTTCATTGCAACTAATTAGAAATTCGTCTTTCAGGTATGTAATAAACGATCTTCGCACAAAATAATGTACGATACTCTAGCGGTATGTTTGTTTTCATGTTTTCGGAAATTAAAAAAGCTCAACTACGTTTCGCTTTTTCAATCTTTACCTCGAACATGAAAACATCAACATACCGCTCTTGTAACGCATATTACTATATTGGGAGTGGGACTTGATAGGGGCCTGTACAGTCGAAATAAATAACTGAAATTGCATTGTTGAAAAGGTCTTTTCTAGAAAATATAGCAAAATCAAGAGTGAACTAACGAGAGTAAAGAAAAAGTATAACTGGCTCACCGAAAATTGAAATCAAAGTGAAAAAATATATACTGGAACGAGTTGGACAACACAGAGGAAAAAATGTTAGTGTCTTACATCTCTTTTGGAGTTTAATTACGAAATATCAACGATTTAGTAAGTTAGAAGTCATGTTGTGTTCAGGTAAGTTTGTGAAATAGTATCATATAAATTAGTTTTTTTATTTTTCAGTCAATCACTTATCATGTTATGATGGCAGAAATGGATTCTGTTACATCAAGATACAATGTTAATATACGTCACGAATATTTTCGACTTATATTCAAGTCATCTTCAGGTGATAGTTTTCTAACAAACATACATTTGAACTAGGTGAAAATATTATTTAAACATGTTTATAAAACACTAGTAAATAGTCTGATCATGCATACTTTACATAAAATGGTTGTATTATAATTATGTTCATTGGAAGGCTTTCTATCTGTGTGTCATTTTAATTTTAAGACTATGTACGCTATTCAACCATTTTATGTAAAGTATGCATGGTCGGACTATTTACTAGTGTTTTGTAAATGTGTTTAAATAATATATTCACCTAGTTCAAATGTATGTTTATTAGAAAACTATCACCTGAAGATGACTTGAAAATAAGTCAAAAATATTCGTGACGTATATTAACATTGTATCTTGATGTAACAGAATCCATTTCTGCCTTCATAACATGATAAGTGATTGACTGAAAAATAAAAAACTAATTTATATGATTTAGTAAGTGTTCCTACACCATTCAAAATCAACAAGTGCAAAGTAAAAATTAAATTTCTAACATCTACAGTTTTAATTTTTATATTGTAATTAGCTTTATTTTTACGAAAATTAATATTTAAAATTAATATATTATTGAAATTATCTTAGAACCGATTCCACCAACCATGATTTAAGTTTCTCTTATTAGTTTTTATGTTCATACAGTAGCTCTCGGCCTGGATAGCGTAGCCGGTATAGCGCTGGCCTTCTATGCTCGAGGTTGCTGGTTCGATCCCGAGCCAGGTCGATGGCATTTAATTGTGTTTAATTGCGTCAGGCTCATGTCAGTAGATTTGCTTGTATGTAAAAGAACTGAGGGACAAACTTCCGGTATAGCGGCGACGCTGATATAACCTCTGCAGTTGCGAGCGTTGTTAAATAAACTATAATTTAATTTTTACAGATGTTTAACTCATTACTTGTAAGCAACCAGCCTTCTAATACACAAATTTTACATAGAGCTATCAGTGGTCGCTGAATACTGATTTCACTGTATTACGTGATGCATGTATTTAATAAGCAATGCGCTTAAGAATAATCAAATTATGACTATGTAACAGTTTGCTCATTACCATAAGGCGTAGGTATAGAGCATAAATGAATTTGTATTTGTCACAGGTTTTGAACGTCCCTTCTATCCTACTTTATCACCCAGATTCAATCACTTAACCTGGGTCAGAGGCGTTGATGAAACGGTCCCCGACGAGCTGTTATGCGGCCCTGTAGGCCATGACATTGCTGGAGCATTACGCAGATTAAACGATTTGTCCCACATGTTTGAAAGGAATCATTTAATTGATGGGCTGTATTAATCACAAAAACCTTGAAGCCTCCACATAAATCAGAATAGAATTACATCTCTCTAGGTCGTTTATCAAACTTGCATACTACAATTAATGTACTACCAAAATTAGTTGATAATGATTGAGTTTCTTATTTACAGCCACAAGTATGGTAATTCTAAGATGAAATAAACTTACCACACACGAAAATGGTTCTATCTGTTATTTATTATTAGAGAGAGATAGGAAAATTATTGTGAGAAAATTGAGTGTGGATTATAAACACGTACATGCCTAAAATGCTTTTGGGTTTTATTGGATCGTTCTACGGAAGAAATAGAAAAATAAATTGTTATACTATACCCTAGATCATATATGTAACAGATAACTCATCGCTATGTTAAAATCGGCAGCACTTTTAGATAAACGAATTATTTTAAGAATAATTTTAGAGGTATTTTATAGAAAGACAGAAGGATTTTTTTTTTAAATACAACAAATTGACAAATTTCTCTTTCAGATAAAAGTTTCCCAATAGCCTAAAGAATGTATACTCTAAATATCATGCATTTGGTATTAATAATCCCAAAGATATAGTAAATGTTTTTAGACCAAAGCAAAAAATTGAAGTTACGGGAAATTGCGAACAAAAATTAGTGTCATTTAAACATTCTGTGCACAAGAGCTTTTAAAGATGGCTATAAAAAATGCTACAAACGCGCATTAAATACTATCCCAGATCATATATGTAACAGATAAGTCATCGCTATGTTAAAACCGTTTGCACTCTGAAAAGAACAACCGCCAGGATCGCCACCCGTCCGCCGTAAACGAACACGAGATGGCAGTACAGTCGCTAATGCAATTCCAATGGGAATTATGACGTGACTCCTTACGTAACAACTAGATGACAGCGTAGTAAATCTGACAAAAGTTGTTAACGTCAAAGCCTATAAGGCCGGCCTATCTGTTACATATATGATCTAGGACTATACTAAACGATAGCAGGTATAGCCACGTATTATCACTCAAATGCAACTTTTCTGAATAAATGTAGCTGGTCGTAGAAAAAAAAAGCGTAGGCCTATGCAACTCTTATATAGTGGTCATTAATACACTCTTACTCCAAGACTCACGTCGTAACTAATTTCGTATTTGTATCTTAATAAATTCAATACATGATCATTGCATATTATAAGCAGTAACATGAGCTGCTGTCAGATAGTCAAAAGGAGGATAGCAATGGCAAAGGAAGCTTTTAATAGAAAAGGGGAGAATTTTTTGCGGACCTCTGGAAAAATAACTAAGGAAGAGATCAGTGAAGTGCTTTGTGTGGAATGTGACATTGTATGAAGCAGAAACAGGGACATTACGACGACGTGAAGAGAAGCGAATAGAAGCATTTGAAACGTGGATATGGAGGAGAATGGAGCGTATGAAGTGGACACAGAATAAAAAATTAAGTCCTGATGAATAGAGTGGGAGAAGAAATAATGATACTGAAACTAATCAGGAAGAGTAAAATTAAATGATTGGGGCACTGATTGAGAATAAACAGCCTACTGAAGAATGCACTGGAAGGAATGGTGAACGGGATAAGAGTTCGGGGCAGAAGAAAATATCAGTTGATACACGATATTAAGATATATGGATCATATGAGGAGGCTAAGAGGAAGGTAGAAAATTGGGAAGATTGAAGAAAGCTGAGTTTGCCCTTTGGCAGAATACTATGGATGAACGAATCATTGCATAATCATCATCATTCAGTGTTCTGCCAAAGGAAGGTCTTTTACTGCAAACCCTGCCTATAATTTATATTCAGAGTGGATCTCTCGAATGTATCTAATTTCAATATTGTATGTGACTGGTGAACGGTTGAAGATAGAACCTTACGGTAACGTTTATATGAAAGGAAAACTCAACAAGTTTGGAATCCTGTTGGTAGATGGTGCCCAGACACGTTTTCTTTTCGTAGATTGTATCCATTGTCAAAATGACGACACCGCAGATGAAAGCGCAAGCTGTGTTGTGGTATGCGGAGTTTAAATCAATTGTTAGAGTTCAAAGGGCGTATCGGGGATTATTTAACCATGATGCTCCAACTGCTAAAAGCATTAAGTGGCATGATACATTTTTAGCTATATGATAGGTGTTGAAGCATGGTGGTGGTCGTAGAACATCCGTCGAAATGGTTGCAAATGTTCAAGCCGCGTATGAGCGAAGCCCGCGGAAGTCATTAAGAAGAGCTTCGCGGGAACTTCAAGTACCAAAATCAACATTGCAACGAATTGTCCACTGTCAGAGAGCGTCGTGCAGCGAGTGGTGCCTCACAAAGACGTCCGGATTCTGTCCGCAGATCATGGTGTGGTGCGGTTTGTCACAGCAGCAGGTCATTGGACCGTTTTTCTTCGCCAAGAAAACTGTGTGTGGTATCACATATCTTGACATGCTGGAGCAGTTCTTCTTTCCACAAATTGAACACCTGCAGCCTAACATTCATTTCCAGCAAGATGTCGCTCCTCCACACTGGTTCAATGACGTTCGTACGACTTTAGACAACGTGTTCCCTGGCCGTTGGATTGGTAGGGTAGGACCGATCGCTTGGCCCCCGAGGTCTCCGGATTTAACACCGCTCGATTTCTTTCTCTGGGTCTACGTCAAAGACAAAGTGTACGCCACCCCAGTCAGAGACCTTTGTGATCTTTGGGAGCGCATCATAGAGGCTATTGAGAGCATTCCAGAAGACATGCTCCAACGTGCTTGGAAAGAAATCGTTCATCGCCTCGATATCGTCACAGTGACAGCTGGAGCTCACGTAGAGATATGGTGATGTGCATATCGAAACTTGTTGAATTTTCCTTTCATATAAACATTACTGCAGGTTTCTATCTTCAACCGCTTACAGTCACATACAATTGAAATTAGGTAAATTCGAGGGGTCCACCCTATATCACACATCGACTTGCTTCTCGTAGGTTTATTACAATTATTCGGCTATAGTAATGATAATACGAGTAATTACTATTAGTTTATTGTTGTTTTATTATATTTTAGTCGTTTGTTGTATTTATATTACTGATACACTTACCTACTACTACAAATTTGTTATTACTGCTGTTCCTACTTACTTACTTACTTACTTACTGGCTTTTAAGGAACCTGGAAGTTCATTGCCGCCCTCACATAAGCCTGCCATTGGTCCCTATCCTGAGCGAGATTAATCCATTCTCTATCATCATATCCCACCTCCTTCAAATCCATTTTAATATTATCTTCCCACCTACGTCTCGGCCTCCCTAAAGGTCTTTTTCCCTCCGGCCTTCCAACTAACACTCTATATGCATTTCTGGATTCGCCCATATGTGCTACATGCCCTGCCCATCTCAAACGTCTGGATTTAATGTTCCTAATTATGTCAGGTGAAGAATGCAATGCGTACAGTTCTGTGTTGTGTAACTTTCTCCATTCTCCTGTAACTCCATCCCTCTTAGCCCCAAATATTTTCCTAAGCACCTTATTCTCAAACACCCTTAACCTATGTTCCTCTCTCAAAGTGAGAGTCCAAGTTTCACAACCATAAAGAACAACCGGTAATATAACTGTTTTATAAATTCTAACTTTCAGATTTTTTGACAGCAGACTGGATGATGAAAGCTTCTCAACCGAATAATAACAGGCATTTCCCATATTTATTCTGTGTTTAATTTCCTCCCGAGTATCATTTATATTTGTTACTGTTGCTCCAAGATATTTGAACTTCTCCATTAATATTTAATATTTCAAATGCTGCTGTTTAACCACAACTACTATTGTAAATGTTATTATATTCACTATTTGTATTATAAACATCTGCAAAGTATTTTCGTAGAATCTAACTTTTGAATATCCTGTGTATGTGGTATTGATATTGGTTTTATAACCTTTTGGTCATTTCTCAAGACAGTTTTATTACAAGTTGCATGAGATTCTGGCATACAATACATTTCATAAGCATTATTTACGATATCGCTGTAATATAAATTTCACCAGTGTACAAGCACGTCTTGAGTAGAAAGCAAATTCTCCTCACATTGGCAATGTTCTTTTTCTGTAAAAGAAATATGTCCCTACCTATGCATAATATATTTACAAAAATTCTCATAATTCTACTTCAGTCGAGCTGAATTTGTATTTTTCGTGCACGCCAAAATAGTCTAAGAACTGAGATAAGAAACTTTCCAAGCTCTATCATATTCACAACAAGGAATGCAAAAATTTGGTCCAATCAATTTTCTTATCTGTAGTAATGTCACGAGAGGTCTGAGATTTATCTGGGAAATCTCAGATCTCGAGTGACTTATATTAGGACTATTTCGTGAATAAAATAAAAATGTAAATAATATATCCCTAAAATTCGATCACAAAATGTTAATAATTATATTATATTAACGAATACTTAACCTATTCAGACATTGTGAAATTGATTTACTCGTAGATGAATATCGATTACTGCAATAAAGAAATTCGATGTTATTATTCAGTAATGCCAATTGCGAAAAGCAAAATACAGGTTTAACAATGTGAATTACATGCACTGCACTTTTCTCTTATTATTACAACGTAAATACATTTTCATATTCTGCTGAAATCATAATTTAATTTAACACTAACAGTGGGGACAGCTATACGTGGGACAGTCATTAAGTTCTGACACTGAGAGCCTGAAGAGTAGGCACCCACAAGAATCTGGATGTCTCAGAAGATGCCGCGTGATACGGCGTAGACTTAAACAGATCGACATCCTCCCTCAATATAGTCGCCGTTGGCCGCTATGCACGTCAGCCAACGTTGGTGTAGCTGCTGGAAGCACTGCTGAAAGATGTTGGCAGGAAGACGCCGTATGGCTTCTCTTGTGGCAGTCATGACCTTTTGGGCCGCATAAAAATTACGCCCACGTAGGATTGATTTAATGAGGGGAAAGAGAAAAAAATCGCATGGTGCGAGATCAGGTGAGTACGGAGGGTGTGGAAAAACAGCGACCTGTTGCCTTGCAAGTTCCTCTTGGACAAGGATGGAGCGATGTGCAGGGGCGTTGTCGTGTAGCAACAGTCAATTCTTCCTATGCCAAAGCTCAGGACGCTTACGACGAATTGAATTGCGTAAACGGCCAAGAATCTCCTTGTAGAGGATCTTGTCTACAGTTGCACCTTGTGGGATGAATTCTATGTGAACAATTCCATTTGAATAAAAAAAAACTGTTAAAGCATCACCTTGTCTTTTGACCTGTCTTGTTGCGGATTTTTCTCTCGTGGAAATAATGGCGTTTTCCAGGTGGCGGATTGTCGTTTCAGTTGCGGATCGTAAAGGAAACACCATGTTTCGTCTCCAGTTATGATCGGTTATAGCAGTTTCGCCTAATTTTTGACAGAACGTGACGTTTGCGAGTTGCTCAAACTGCAACATACTCGAGTTCCGACGCTCGCATTCAAATCACCGTGACAACAATGACCCTAGTTCTGCTTACACTATATGCACGTAACTGTATGATGCTGGGACGAGAGACTAACTGACAAGGTACCATATCACGGCGCAACCTATCCGTTCTAGTGCACCACACCGCCACTATGCCCTCAGTCTCAGAACTTAATGAATGTACCACGTATACCAATGCTTATGTATTCACAGCGAGACATGTTGCTACACGGTGAAGCCACCTTTGTATAGATAGGCCTAACTAAAACACTAATTTTATTACGCCATACGGAAGGCAGTTTGGTGAAAGACCTTATTATTACTATGCAAGGTCTTTGGGTTTGATATGTGATGATGTTACATAAATTTCAACATCTTTCTATTAATTGTTACATTTCATTCAAAAATACAAATTTTATAGGCTACAATTATAGGTTAAGTTACCCGTGGAAGCAGGACCAATGTCAACTGTGCCTTATTTCGACCGTTACAATCAGTGCTACATGAAAGCATTTTTATAGCTCGACAAACTCATTCTAGCTGTAATGTGTAACGGAACTAAAGCTGCATCTACACAGTTCAATATTCCAATCGCGTATGCGTACAACCTGGGAAGAATATTGAAAGAATCGAGTTTAAAAGGTACGTTCAATTAAGATGCATGAAGATTTTGAGTCAACACGATGCGCCGTTTTTTAACGTCGTCTACACTGCGTAAATATAGTAATTAATATTTAATATCAATCTTGCATCCATTGTTCTAAAATTGAAAGAAAAGTTTAACCGTGTAGTAGCATCTTAATGTATTCTTGATCATCAATTTCCGGGGAAACAGTTGGCAACAACGACTAAACAAAAGAACGACCATGCGATAAATTGATAGCCATAAATCTAGCTGCAAAAATTATCGCAAAGTGTGACTGTGATTGGTTGGAATTCAAAATTTCATTACTCTTCATTGGTCGAAAATGGAATGACGTCATATAAACGAAATAGTCGAATTAAATTTGTTTTCAGTTATGAAATAACTATTTGACTGAAATTAAGATACAGTTACCGAACGAAAGATTGGGCCGTTTAAATATTCAAATTAACCAGGAACATGACACCGATCATGATCAGAGAGTCAGAGACGAGATACACAAGATAACGGATAACTGAGTAATTTGAATAGCAGGTACACCTATTTTAATACACTAGTGTCCAAAAGTTAAGCATAATTCGTAAAACAGAGAAATGAAAGGGAAAACGGTGAGCAATCGCTATAAAACTTTATCAGAGTGTGTGTCGCATCGTACTTGTGGGGGTACCTCAACCTCTGCCTCCCCTCCGAATAGAAGGTAAGCAAACAGACCCAGTGGAACTCATTCGTTCTTGTTCTCTCATTGTGAACAGAGGGTAGTTTCTTATCACAGTGTATACAGGATAGCACCAACATGCCACAGAGACGCCAATTGGACCCTGTTTTGAAGAGTAGAATAATCGGACGTCTGGGAGCAGGTCAGACACTTCGAAGTTTCTCGATCCCTGAGTGTGGCACAAAGCGTCATTTCCAGGCTTTGGCGACGGTTCGAAGACACAGGAGATGTTCGTCGTATGCCTGTACAAGATTGCCCATGGGTCACAACGCCGGATGAGGACCGATATTTGACCTTAACAACACGACTTAATCGGACGATGCCTGCAAGACAACTGCCTTCTGAGCTTGCAGCCGCCTCAGGCGTTCGAGTTTCCAGGCAAACTGTATACCGGAGGCTCAGGGCAGGCGGTCTCTGTGCCAGACGACCAGCAGTGTGTGTCCAGCTCACTGGAGTACACATAAGGAACCGTTTACAGTGGAGT
This sequence comes from Periplaneta americana, assembly GCF_040183065.1. NCBI lineage: Eukaryota > Metazoa > Arthropoda > Insecta > Blattodea > Blattidae > Periplaneta > Periplaneta americana. Next base: position 34,187,433 of record NC_091121.1, on the reverse strand, counting down.
CGGCAACACCAACATTGGACTTTGGATGAATGAAGGAACGTGCTATTTACAGACGAGTCCAGATTCAGTTTGACCAATGATTCCCGTCGCACAATAATCTGGAGGGAAAGTGGAACCAAGTTTCATCCCACAAAAATCGTGGAAAAACGCCCATTTTGTGGTGGTGGCGTACTCGTGCGGGCATGCATAATGTTCGATGGACGTACAGATCTGCACATCTTCGCAGCAGGTGATGTGAATGCCCAGAGGTATTGATACGAAGTATTGGAACGACATGTGCAACTTTTCAGAGATGCAGTTGGTCCACACTTCATCTTTATGGATTTCAATGCACGTCCGCATAGAGCCAACTTGGTCGACGAGTATCATGAGGGGGACTATATCCAGCGCATGGACTGGCCAGCGATGTCCCCGGATCTGAACCCTATAGAGCATGCCTGGGATGCATTAGGAAGACGAGTTGCAGCCCACCAGCCTCCATCGAGGACACTTTCAACCCTCCGCAATGCTATTCTTCAGGAATGGGAACAGCTGTCTGCAGAGCTCTTGAACCACCTGATAGAGGGCATGCCACGGCGCTGAGACACCTGTGTAGCCATAAGAAGTAACCACACCCCATATTAACCGCTCAGCACCATCATTTATGTGGAAGTGACAGTCAGATTTTGTACCGTAATTGTGTAAAATGTCTCCCTACGCGTCAAAAAAAAATGCTGATATGTGTTACTCTGTTGCATACCAGATCCTGTGTGATTCATTTCTACAAGTTTGGTGCCATTCTGATAGGTTGGAACAAAATATTGAATTATGCTTAACTTTTGGACACTAGTGTAGATGCATATTGTTTTTAATTTATTGTAAACATTATATCATATATAATTATAATTTTCCTTTTGTATTTTCTATGATCATTAACACTTATCGAATACTTATGTCCTTGCTGAATCTCTGAGAAATAAATTCGACTTTTTTAAATTTATAATGCAGTAAAACATAAACATACGTTTTGAGCTTCGAATGCTAATATCGTTTTATGTCAGATTTGCACTCATCTTTGTGGATGTGTTGTAGTCAGGATTATTAAACAAGAAATTCTTACTAGTACACGCTGTGTAGCGTTCCATGCGGGCACCGCTGTAGGGCAAGCATTTTTATCTCTGCTTTCCAAGTCCTTGTTTCTGTACATGGCATCCTGAAACGTAGAGAACAACATTAAAAGTTGTAAGCTGTATTTTAAACTATGAGCTGTTCAGTCATCCTTCTACATGAAACAAACGTGCCAGATATTTTTTGTATTTCTATTAATTCAGAAACATTACAGTGGTATTACACAATAGTGTAATTTGCAAAAGTTCGCCTTGAGCATTGAGTGCATAACACAGCAGAAACTTTTAAAACTAATTGTGAGAATATTACTTCAATTGAATATTTAAAAAAGTTAGGCTATAGATTATAATTATTTTAAGGTAAACGTAATGATGGGATACTATCTCCAACTTCCACAACTATTGGAAAATTAGTTGTAAAATTTCGATACGATCTCGTGATGAATTTGAGCAAAAAAATATTTAAACGGTAGCTATAATTGAAGACTTCCCCAAATAAGTATGCAACTAACAAATTCGTGTTTCTGGAAGGAAAATAATTTCAGGGGCATGCTTCATTAGCCTCTATTTTTTTATTATCCAATTTAATAAACCCTATTTCACCCTGAGGTATATTAGGGTTACAGTTGGCATCAAAATACGGGACATCATTTTATTTTTACTAACATTTTTAATATTAACCTGTCTATACCTCGGGATCAACGCCGTTTGCTACCCCCTCCCACGACTGGAGTTCGATGATACTGGCGTAATATACAAAAAATCACTTTACTAGGTATAGGATGGAAGAAAAGTAGTTCATCCATTTACGTAAAGTAGGAAATATTGCGCTTTTGAGTTTGATCATTTTCATTAGGTTTTGTTTAATCAAAATATAGTATTGTATTAACAATGAGTGTTTTTACTCACGAACTGAGCTGTCCATGTGGACGTATTCATTATGCAGTGTATATTATACTGTCTACAGCACATTAGTGTACAATATAGAGAATGAAGTTAAATTGAAAAATAATCATAATATGGATATTTATACAAATTTTTTAAATGGTGGCTGTTCATTTCGATAGAGGCTTCAGTTCTAATGTGCATATTATCGCACTATAGACTATTGTACCTAATCCAAATTACCAATTTCGTCCTTCGTAGTAGTAACTCATGTTGAAATAATTCTGTACATACTCTATAAAAGAGTACCTTACGTACTGTAAATTCAATCTTCACTTCTGCCCGATCCGAAAAGATAAAATTACTCAGACATACTAAGCTGGTGGGGGAAATCGGTATACGACTTAGGCAAATGGACGACAGTACCTGTGCGAAAATGATTCAATATTGAAAGCTCTTTCGTCACTGGAAAACGCGAACATATTTTTGGAACGTACTGTGTACTATGACCGTAAGGCTACTATGACTGTATATGCGGCCTTGGTTCTGTGTGGAGGACGGTTGAACTTCTTTAGTAGAGGGGGTGGGAGTGAAGTACATTCAAAAACTCGGGTACAATAAAAATTGAAGTAAAAATAAAATGATGTCCATGTACATATTTTATAACCAATAAACAATAGTAAAGTGATAATATAAAATAGTTAGCCTGCATTTACTACCAGAAGAATTTGACTAAAGAAGGATACAAGCTTATTCAGACATTGAATGCAATAATTTATTGCTATAAATAAATGCTTTAAAATTACTTTTTCCATCTAAATAACATATTTCAAGAATCTGATGTTTCATCCTTTCTCCGGGAAGGTTTTCAATTATGTATAGCCTAATAATATTTTCAAAAATTGTTTGTAAGTTATCTTTGAATTTCGGTATAATTGATAATGATTCTCCACATGGCCAATAATTGGTTTAATGCATAAAAGTGAGGATATGGGTTACAAATAAGTAGTTGCTTGTAAAAGAAAGTAAATACATTTTTTTATATATTTGCATAAGCTCTATTATATTAAAATACGAAGAAGTCCACACCTGTGGAGTAACGGCTAGCGCGTCTGGCCGCGAAACCATGTGACCCGGGTTCGATTCCCGGTTGGGGCAAGTTATCTGGTTGAGGTTTTTTCCGGTGTTTTCCCTCAACCCAATATGAGCAAATGCTGGGTACCTTTCGGTGTTGGACCCCGTACTCATTTCACCAGTATTATCACCTTCATCTCATTCAGACGCAAAATAGCCTAGATGTAGAGAAAGCGTCGTAAAATAACCTACTAAAAAATACGAAAAAAATAGTCCAGTTTGATAGTCCATAGGTTTCCTTAAGCAAAGTTTAATAATATATTTTTGAAATAAAAATATGTAGTGAGATTAGACTTCGTAAACCCTATCCAACCAATTACGTCATACTGAATTACAGATTGTATGAAAGCTAAATAAACAAAGTCTAATACATCTAATGGTAATTAAGAACGAAGAATAATTAATTTTTTAATAAATGTTCTTAATCTATTATACTGGGTGAACAGTATAGAGCAGAACAGGTTTCACGGCTGTCCGGCCGGCTATTCGCGCTGAGGTGGGGGACTCAAGGCCGCGCGAGGCTTCTGTTCTGCTCCATACTGTTCACCCGGTACAAATAGGTAACACGTTTATCCTAATTGAAATGTTGGTCAGTAATAAAATTATTCCTAAGTAATTTACCTCTGCACGAACATTCATAGAGAGACATGAACATCCCAGGATACATGAACAACCAAGGTTATGTATTCAATTCATTTCAATTCAATTCAATTTATTAAGCCATTAAACATACAGTTATAGGCTTCGTCACAAAAAAGAAACATACATTTGTACTTAATTGATTCATTAATATTTCGTGTAATAGCCGTCTACGTGATTATCAGTACAGTACAGTTATTAAATACTATAGTAAATTTAAAAGATTAACGTTTTCGGAAATGTTTGCCATCTTCAGATCTACAACAATAACACATAAATTTGAACAACGTAATTGGTTGGTTAGAAATCAATAAACGAGATATAAATTATACAAAAATAAAATAAAGTTAAAATTTAAAATGTTCATTAGAATAAAGAAAAATCTTCCACAGGAAGAAATTGCACAACAACTTCCACAATATGATTTGAGGCTTTCTCGGCGTTGGTTCGCTAATATGTTTTCGCGGGATATCAGTCGAGTTAAGATTTTGGAATGCTCCAAGCTTTCGACTGCTATCTCTGCAGCCATCTTCAGGGAAGTGATGTCCGAACAGAAAGACGAAAGGTTATATAGGTGTTAGGCCTCAAACAAGTTACCACGAGATGTAACACAATAGACTTAGACAGCAAGCAAGAACCGACAAAGAAAGCTTTCATTCCATTCTGCGGGAGCGTGTCACACAAAATAAGCAGAATCCTCCAGAAGGTTAATATCAAAACCATCCATAAACCACAGAGCAAAATCCGGAGTCATCTACGTCAGGTTAAAGACAGTCAGGGCTTAAGGACTCCAGGGATTTACAAGATTCCATGCGAGTGTGGCAAAGTATACATAGGGCAGACTGGCCGCACAATAGAAGACAGAATCAAAGAACATAAGAGGAACCTGAGGCTGTATTACCCGGAAAAATCTGCAGTGGCGCAACACAGCATAGAAAAGGAGCATAAAATACTGTTTGACCACACCAAGGTCATTAACAAATCAAGCCACTACTGGGATCGTACAATCAAGGAGGCCATAAAGATCAAGCTGGAGAAAAACAACTTTAACAGAGACAGTGGACTCCAGCTCAGTCAGGCATGGACACCGGTCTTAGACCAACTCAGGCCCTCTTACAATCAAGGTCATGAAGATCACGGACCGAGGACGGCAACCGATTCCAACCGGCGGAACAGGGCTCGCCGCCCGCCAAACTTCACGCAGGAATCCCGGGAGGGGCGGAGCTTACGAGCGATGACAATTCCCGGCCCCGGATTGGCCGATCCGCCAACCAATCCCGTTTCACCTGAGACAGCCTAACACCTATATAGCCTTTCGTCTTTCTGTTCGGACATCACTTCCCTGAAGATGGCTGCAGAGATAGCAGTCGAAAGCTTGGAGCATTCCAAAATCTTAACTCGGCTGATATCCCGCGAAAACATATTAGCGAACTTCCACAATGTTTTCAAGCTGTTAGTCAAGTCATTTGTTAATTTTAATCTAATGAACTTTTTAAATTTTTAACTATATTTTATTCTTGTATAATTTAGACATATATTTTGTTTATTGATTCCTAGCCAACTCCTCACATTTGTGTGTTATTGTTGTAGATCTGAAGATGGCAATAATTGCCGGAAACGTTAATAATTTTTATGCTCGACCATGCCGAAATGTAGTAATTATACACCTAGTAGCAGTACTTTAATGCATGTCACTAAAGTACACCTGTTCATTAAAGTTCAGGTTTTCGATTATCCTCGGATATGCAATCGAAAGATAACGAGGGAAACGTTACGGAGGCTGGAAATCCAATACTGTCGCAGAAGGTTATGTTCTGTTACTATAATAATTAGCGTTAATTGTAAATCATATTCAAATAAATTCAATTTGTCATCTCGTTTTTCAATTCTAAATCAATTTCCAGGTTATACCAAAATTAGTTCATGTTATTCTCTACACCAAGGTCAATGACATTATTGTTCCTCGGAAAAAATCAATACTTTCGCGTCTGCGCACATCTCACACGAGCTATCCACAAGGTCACTTCCGATCTTGAGTCAGATACAAATAAAATGATACTTCTGAATAATTTCAAGTTAGAAATATGGTCGAGCATAAAAAGTCGTATGAAACTTGCCTATAATGGTAATTAAGACGCTCGTATGAAAACAAACATACTTGCGTCTTAATTACTCTCATTATAGGCTCGTTGAATAAAGTACTATTTTATATGTACTACAGTATTTAATAACTATATTGTACTTGATAAACATATGGACGGCTATTACACAAAATATTAATAAATTATTACCTGTTTATCGGACAGTTACCAACATGATCATAAAATTTAGTTTAATTCAGATATTACCGTAGTAATTTAGATTTTGAATATCAACACATCGAACGTTCCGGAACTACGTACAGATTCCATCATCAAGCTAATAGATATAATTTAAATAGTCACTAATCTGGTTATATCTATCTCCCTTGATTATGGAATATGTATGCAGTTCCAATGCTTTAGATATGATAGACTTGGTTCACATTGGAAACACGCTTGGGAAAATAAAGTGGAAGTTCCCGCGTGCTCAAACGTGCCTGAAGAAACGAAATGCGTGGATGTCCGTCTGAAACGATGAGTGGCGCGTCGAGATTGTTCACATTGACTGCCATTAGAAGCGAAAGCTTGTATACCTTTCGACACGGAAAATGGTCGCTCTCCTGTAGCATGAATTTGTCTAAGTGTCGTTTCGGATTAACGCGAGATTCACACGATGAAATATTAAGCATCCAGGCCAGAGAATGAAGACAAGTCATAGCAGCGACGTATCTGTATGTCACAAAACGACATATTCCATACTCAGCCCTTGACATAGCAGTAGACCACTTTCTTCTCGTTACAAAGACCGAGTTTCGAATCTTTATATGCAAAATGCACGCGTGTAAACACAGCACTCACGATTATTCCCGAGCTATTCCGAAGTGCAACAGTTCTGAACAATTTCCGTGTCAAAAGCGTGTACATGCTGGATCACCCACCATCCTTGCTCAAATAAATTTGTTTTCTTCCAGCAGGCTTGCTCTCTTCTCTCTGTGATGTAATTTGCTTGTAGCTTATGTAAAACTTGGACAATTTTTTTTTAATTACAAATCCATATAAGAATTAATTTCAATTTATATATAAAACGAGTTACTTCCTTGGTTTGAATTGTAAATTATTTAAAAATAGCGTGTAAGAGGGCCTTAGACTAGAAATGTTTAGTTTAAATGTAGTTCTGTTTATAAGTACAGTATGCATAAGGGTGTAATTATTTGACTTATTTGAACTGTTGTATCAGTGAAGCGAGGTGAGTCAGTGAAGTTATGGTTTTACAGTGCAGTCAATAGTTCCGATCAGTGATAATTTATAGCGTCAATGAAATGTGTTCTATAGTGTCAGTGAAATGTGTTATAGTGTCAGTGAAATGTGTGCTAAAGTGTCAGTGAAATGCGTCATAGTGCCACTACAGTGAGTAAGATGAGAATAAAGTGAAAGACTATTGAAACTTATGTAGGGCCTATACATAATTATGTAGGTTGTAATGTAAAATTAGGTATTTTATTTATGTTTTATTATTATTGTGTTAAATTATATTGTGTATTCTTATTGTATTGTGTATAAAATTGTATTGTGTATTGTGTAATTGTATTGTGTATTGCTTATCATTTATTTTTGTGTATTGTTTATATTGTGTATACCACTGCCACCGGGTGCTTGCCCACTTGCAGTGTAAATAAATACATACATACAAAAAAAATAAAAAATAAAACATTACCTCACAGTAACTATAAGTTTCTCTTCCGGAGATACATCAATTTGGAAGTTTTAGTGCTGTTATATTTTTGGTGTGATTTCTGAAGTATCCAATGAACTGAATAATTTGAATAATTGATGTGAAAAATCTTGATTTGTATGTAATGAACTGTTTATGGCATCATTATAAAATAATCTAAGAATAATTCTGGCTACTTAAGAAAATTGGGGGGAAAAAAAAAGTGTGTCTATATTCTCCACGTTACTATCTCTTCTCAAAATATTCGTTCACCCATTCTTTTTTTTTAGTGATTCCACATCTATTACTATTAAAGTCTTCGACATACCATTTTTTTTTACATGAAATGCTCTTTATCCGAGAAATCAATTTTGACAATTAAGCTGAAAGTGAAAGCGATTACTTGCATCCAACGTGACCATACGTCCAGGACAAACTTCTTCAGACAAGTTTGGGCATGTTGCCGCTTCCACTTTACTTGTTCAAGAATGCCTCGAATGTGAACAAAGCCCATAGCTAAAAGTTACTTTCTCCATAAAGGCTTAAAAGCTCATAATATTGCAATACATTTTTTACTTATTAGTATGGTTCGGATAAAGTAGTTGTTTCAGGATAGGCGTCCTTGGTCCCTGCGTTTTGTTTACAAACATTAACTAGTTGTCCGTGTCTCTGAGCCAGTTCACTGATGTTCTAACTAGAGATTGGGGAGTGGTCTTCCGAGCAGGTAGAGTATTAGCTAGTGCAATGATGTCAAAGCAAGCGCATTTTTCTGAACGTGACGTCGTGCGCAGGCATTACGCGCTAAGTATGCTAGGGGTAATAAGTAGCCTATTGGATTAAGAAAACAGTTGTGCACAAACTTCAAACGGAACGTGAAATTTTATGTCGTTATTTTCATATGGCTTCTTTCTGTTCGTTATTTTCTATGTTGTCTGTAAAACAAAAGTACTAACATCTATTTCTTAGCCTAATATTGCAGTTGTGTTTTAAACGTTAATAACATAATAAAGAGTAAAGAAGAAATATTCACACAAATTCTACAATAACTACAACTATACTGTACTAAGTGAATTAAACACATAGTTCATAAAGAAAGTATTATCCCAAAGAAAGACACTGAATATAACATGATAAATTGAAATTGACACTGATGGTATCTTTAGACTTATAAAAGTAATCAAAACAATATTATAGTACAAAGCAAAGTTGTCTAGGTGTATGTTTTAATTGTAACTAATATTACATAATGAAACTCTTATCGCATTATGCTTTCAGGTGATATTGGTGCGCAACTTCCTGTTATCAGAATATTAAATTATCTCCAAATCTGCTGAAGCTATAGAGCTGACGTTTTGCCAACACATAGGGACATATCTTTTGTTTGTGATGTAACAGTATTTGCTTTTTTAATTCATTTCCTTACAAACATTTTCCATGCGAATATTTTCAAACATTTTAATACACTATCTCCAGTAATACGTATTTACCATATATTAGATTTACGGAAACATTGTTTCAGTAGCTGTAAGGCTACTAAAGAAATATCTGAAAATTTTACTTTTCTATAAAAAAAAAAAAGTTGAGAAAATATTATTTTTGAATAAAAAAACAAACTTGTGAAAAATGAGCATTACAATGAAAACTTACATTCTTATAATGCACTTATACTTCTCAGACAAATCTAAAAATTAACATGGATACAGTTGTAATTAGTTCTCTTCCCTTTATCCATTGAATCAGTGCTGGCCATCCCTGTATATAGCTCGACCAAGCAGCATATACCACCTCTTTCGTCTGTCTCTTTCCTTTCCGCTGTAAAGCGTTCAGGCTCTCCTGGGCTCTAAAGCGCGCGCTTGCACTGAGCTGTGGAAGGGGGTAGTGTTCTGAAGCAAGTCAAGGCCCTATTCTATACAACTACTTTATCCGAATCTTATTTATTAGGTATAAGCTTGAATTACACATGTGATGACATCTTTTCTTCTCATAGTAGAGTCCGTATCCGGCGATGGAGGCGTAGGTTTGAGCGTCGTGCCACTGGCGGCGCTCTTGACAGGAGCGGTCCTCACCCTGGGGATCGCAGTCCTCCTAGTCGCCGTGCTGGCGGTCAGAAGACGCAGAGACCCCCACCACCATCACCACCACCACGGGGCTCCTCACCAGATGGAGCTGGAAGCTGTGAAACAGCAGAAAGTCCCGCCGCCTGGGGGTCTCCAGCCCGCATCCAGACAAAACTCCATGCTGGAGATCAACCACGGAGAGCACCGGTACGTCGTATCTTACACGCTCAAGTCAGCAGCAGACTGCGGTCAGCAACAGCAGCAGCCCCAGCAGCAGCCGTCGGAAAGACAGCCCGATATCCTCAACACTCCGCGAGGTAAGTTTGCTTGGCTTCCAACTCAAAGAAGCGAAGCGGTCCGACCTGGGAAGTGGAGCTGAGAGTTTTCTTGTTCCATAGCAGTCTGTGGTAATTACCAGGGACTCGGAACCGGTCCGAAATTGTATATAAAATATGTTTCATCTTGCGTACAGGGACAGTAAAAGTATTGTCTACTAGTTTGACAATATACCGCAGGGAATAATTACACGTTTATGCTTTCAAACGCTTCCGCCGCATATAGTCCATATTACAGATCGTCCGTATGACAAAACCTCCATAGGGTCAAAATGTCCATATTGTCAAAATGTTCATACAGTGAAAATGTCCATGCCCTAAATGTCCATACGACAGAAAGCCCATGTGATAAAACATTCGTAAGGTGAAAATGTCCATAGTGTCAAACGTCCATAATGTCCAAGTGCGAAGAAAAATTCTGCTTCAATAGAACACAATAAATTTTATTCTATAACTCATACAAATAAGTTATTAATCATCGGGTACCGGAGCCCTACTTTTAAGATGGTAACCAATACTTTTAAGGTAGCTATATGAGAATTTCTCCATTTTCTTTGTACCTGTTGTAGTTTCTCACAATCTGAAGAATTTGTCTTTGATTCGTCAAATATGTTTTATTCACCGGCTCTTTAATTTGTATATTCCCCCTCTTTCTTGCAATATTTGTCTCCAAATTTAATTTCCTTCGTTCTTTATACACTGTATAAATCACCAAATGGATGGATGAAGTACAACCAACGCTCTTCCTCTTAACTTAACACGGTTCAAGATGCACTTTACTTCTACAGAGTGATTTATATAGAACTGACATATTTCTTTCATTAATTGTTTCAAAACGAATTGTGCTAGCGACAACTTATTATATCTAAAATGTAGAGGAACTTTGGGAGATTATTTACCTCTATAGAAAATGTTGAAAATGTCCTCCATCCTGCATAAGGCACAACTCAACACGTCGTTCCATGTTACTGGACACTCGTTGGAGGACTCTGTTGTTAGCTTGAATCTCCTGTGTGAATTTGTGCTTCAGATCGTCCAATGTCTGGGGACGTGTGGCGTAAATCCTGTCTTTTAAGTAACCCCATAGAAAGAAGTCCGGCGTTGTCAAATCCGGAGATCTCGGTGGCCACAGGTTCCTGGAAATTATTCGGTCGTCACATAACCGGATAAATGGAACCATGCTTCATCTGTGAACTATGTGATGGACAATATGGCAGGATTTTGCACAATGAACGTCTGAAACCAACGACAATAATTCAATCTTTTATCCTTATCTGGTTCCTGTAGCTGATGAACAACCGTAACCCTATATGGCTTTAGGCTCTCTGACACATTGAGTAGGTGTACCCTGTCTCCTGCGACAAACGTCTTAATGATTTTTTGAGTGACTGCTCCAGTCGTGCTCTTACGTCAACAACAACCGTGGGAAGCCTAGATGAACGATGCTTGTCCATTTCACTCACCAGAGATCCAGTTGTTTCCAATTTGTTTATCAGTCCCAGTATTGTGCTTCTTTTGGGAGGATTGCGAACACCAAATTTTCTCTGGTATGTCCTTTGAGTAGCTGTAATTGAATTCGTAATCCAGTATTGCTTCACAAGGAAGAGTCGTTGATTTAATGCGTACTGCATTTTCACGTTGACACAAAATATCGAAAACAGCTGCCAACAATAGAAATAAAACATAAACATCTGCGCATTTAGTGACAAGGAATCGAAACTCCAGAACATTCTGCTTAATTTGGTGCTGAAATTGGGTCATTGAATGAATTTCCAACGGAATAATTAAAGAAAGAAATGTGTCAGTACTACATAAATCACTCTGTATAACTGCTTCATCGGCACTATGTAAATGCTTATCTGTGCCATCCCGCAAAACCCGAATGTTATGCAGATTGCTGTTAGTTATCATTGCAGCATTACAAATTTTCTTTCCCTGCATCGCCAATATATTTTTGTCCTATCTCTATTAAAGTCATGACGTTGGTACAGGTATCCACGAAAAGAAAGAAGTGGCTTACCCTCCTGTGATGGCACTAACTGAGGATTTCGTTCCATCTTCAGAAATTTCAGTTCTGGTTAGTATTGTACTTCAAAATTTTTTACATAGATTACTATAACTACCTTGAACAGTTGATATAGTGTACATTATAGAGCTATGGACATTATGACTCTGGACATCAGAGTGAAGTGGACATTATAGAACTATGGACATTTTGACTCTGGACGATTTAACATGGACAATTTTCAACGTGGACATTATTCCATGGACATTTTGACGTATGGACATTATAATCCTGGATGTTATAACTGGTAACCCTTTCAAACAGAACGTAAAATACCCAGGGGTAAAACTCCGGGTGCAGGTACATTCTGTTCTATCCTCTTAGGTCTATATTGTATTGTAAAGTGTTACATTATTTTACATTCTGTTCTATTATATTGTAGTCTCACTTAAAGTTTTCCATTTCATTCCATTTTATTACAATTCAAACCATTGCATTGACCTTATTCTTCGTTATAGATTACACTCTTTCAATACTTGTATAATCACTGTTGACCTATTAAGTTATTTAAATTAAATACACAACTTCACTATTTTAACATTTAAGTTATAGAGCTATTTACCTGATTGACTAGTTACGGTGTTATATCAGTCATAGTCTGAATGATGGATATGAGACCGAAAGTAGTCAATCAAGTAAAATAACACTATAATTTCAATATTAACAGAGTGAATTTGTTAATAACTTAATAGTTTATCAGTAATTCAGTTTAGTTCTATTTTACAGTAGATCTATTCTATTCTAATTTGTGATATTTCATTCCATTCTATTTTATTTCACTGTGTACTGTTTCATTCTGCTCTGGTTCTATTTAATTCTATTCATTACGTTCTATTCTGTTCTAATCTAATTTATGATATTCAACTTAAATACATTATATTCTAATCAAACCTACTACTTTTTTTCTACTCCAAACTAGTCTGTAGTTATTGTTTCTTTTTTTAATGTAGTTCAGTCTACTCCATTTCATTCCATTCTTGTTATATTATATTTCGTTTTATTCCACTCTATTCTATGCTGCTGTAATCTATTTGATAATATATTTCAATTCATTCATTCATTCATTCACTCAATTTATACCATTTAATTTCTTTCCAATAGTATTCTACTATATTTTAGTACTTTCTCTTCTGTTCTCCACTCCATTTCATTCTAATTTATTCTATTCTATCCGTTCACTTTCAGTATAATTTATGACTTTCTATTTCAGACCATTGTATCTTAATCCATTGTACTTCATTTCATTCCCTTTTTTCAGTATTATGTTGGAATTATTCTACTATCTTCTGATCTCTTTTAAAGTAATTATGACATTCCATTTCAGTTCCTTTTTATATTAATCCAGTCTACTCAATTTCATTCCGTTATAATCATATTCTATTGTTATATTCTCTTTTATTACATCCTATTCTGTTCCCTTTGGTACAGTTCTACGTTCCAGTATTATTCCATTCTGTTCTCTTCTATTATATTTAATTCTAATATTTCAGTACCGATATAATTTATGATATTTCATGTCAGTGTATTACTCTGTTCAAATCGAATCCACTTCATTTCGTTCTATTCTCACAATATTCTATTCTGTTTTCTTTTTATCTGAATACAATCTAAACTATTTCACATAATTTCAGTAAAATGTATTCCCTCCTATTCCACCACATCCAATTCTTATTCTGACAATCTATTCTATGGCTTATCTTATTGCATCCTGTGTTTTTCTATTTCATCACAATCTTTTTATTGGATTTAATTTTTTGTTTCGTTGATGTCTCTTCTAAATCATCCTCTCCTGTTTTAAGGTTACTTATTAGTTATTATTTCGTTTATTTTTTCATCTCTTCTTTTTCATTTCTTCTTCTCTCCTACTGCCTTCATTTCATACTTCTCACCATCCTCTTATATTTTCCTCTTCTGTGCTATGGTACTATGGATATTATTCTAATTCAATAAAATTCATAGAGATATAAATGTCTCGGAAGATAGTTAACCTAATGGTGACGTTGTAATATATAGTTTTGCACAACTATCAAGTACAGAAGAATATTTCTATGTAATAAACTTTGTTAAATGAACGCATAGCTATCATACTGATTTTGTAAGGCATATTCCAATTATAATTGCTCTATCTCAATCTAATAGTCGAGCGCAATACGATTTCATACTTGCCTACTTCTTTTTTCCATTTTATTTGCCACTAATAAAATATTGTCATATGTTGATAAAATTCCTGAAAGGACCAGACATGGGCGCAGTAAAACGAAGTGTTTAAAAAAGATTTTTAATGAAACTGAATGATTTTTGTACCAATGCAATAAAATAATTCCTTGGCGGAGAAACATTTCAATTAATGACACGAATGATTTTCCAATTATAAATTTTCGTGGTGAAAATGTTCAATAGTATTGGGTATTACACAAACGAAATCTCAAATATGGACGGCAAACTGGACTCGGATACTTACTTTTACATTTAATACATTTTCGTTTATTAGAAGTAGCAATAACTGACTTTGTAACGAACAGTTAAATTTTGGATGTTTCGAGAAATTGAACAATAATTCACATGTCAGTTAAGAAATCCCTGTATATTATATAATTTGTTATTTAAAAATGATTTTACTACAATATATTTTTTTATGAATAACCTTCATAGAAAGGTACAGAAAATTGCATCATCTTAAGTAATGCATTTTAATGTCGGATAAATTTATGAATAAGTTATAATTAATTACAAAAACAAAAAGTTTGGATCTCATGTATGGAGATTATTACCATTTAAAAACATTTTCTCTTTCGTTGTTTTCTTAAACTATTTTCACTTTCATTTTAATAATTTAAGATATTTTAAAACCATGTTTAAAGTCTATGGTAATACAAAATTACAACATTTTATACTACATATAATAAAGAGAAGCACCTTAAGATCATTATTCATATTAAAATTATTCCTTCTGTTATAAACTATGAAGAACAAAGAAAATAATGTTACATTTATATTCAAGAAGTTAAATTGGAGTAACATATTACAAAATTAAGAGTTCGCGGGAAAAACGATGAATGTCACAGTTTTCTTAAGGTTGATGTCATTATCTTATTCAATGGATCACTGCAAAATTTAATGTTGTTCTTATGAAAATGGTAAAAAGGAGAATTATCACCACGAATACAGTAATCCTTTCCTTTATTTTCTGTAGAAACAGCACTACATCTTGCAGTTATAGACTCAATTAGATCATTATCTAATCCTTAACAAAAATGTGACATTCATCGTTTTTCCCGCGAAATCTTCAAATTCTTTAATAATGTATTCAAAAATGAATAATAAGTTATGTAAATATTATTCAAAAATCCATAAAAAGAAAATCGCCTTCTCAGCACCAAGCGGTAGCTAGAGTACTTTCACGCAATGGGCAAGTCCAAGAAAATCACCCATCTAATTTCTTTATAGAAGTAAAAATGCTTCATGATTCTTTATGAACTTAAGTAAATGAATTCGACTATAAATTGCACTAAACATAAAAAGCTGAACTTCGCTTGTGTCTGAAAAGTCTTTTTGTTTTTAATGGATACTTAGAAAATCAAAACGTAATTTTCGATATAGGTAAGTTCGTAAGTGTTTTACAAGTATAACATAATTTACTCAAACATCAATATTGCTGTATGAAAATGCTAAATATTTATTCAACGCAGGAACAAATCGACTCAACACATAACTCAAGCATCATTTAAACATTTACATGGGAAACTATTTTGAAACAATTGATCGGACCCCTTCCAGATCCCTACATAGAATATATATTTAAACATTTTATCACAGAATATTCTATTTGAAATAATTCGAGTTAGAGTATATTTTATCATGTTATGTATTTTGTATAAATAGTTGTAGGCTACATTTGATAATGATTTACATGTAACAAAACTTCGATAGATTCCTTATCAGTTTCAGAGTATTTTATACTATACATTTGTCACAAACAAATTACGGTTTAAATTTAAGATATACAATTACTAAAGCCAATGTCTGTAAAATGTAATATATTTCTAATTTTTATCTCCTTGACATCAATAATTTTCCGATAAATAACCTTACCAATACAGTTCGAAACTTCATTGGCTGGCCTAGGCAGATCATCAATATGAAATTGAGATATTTCACTCAAATCAGAAATATTTACACACATTAACAATTAATATTAATTATCTCTCATAAGGTGATTTATAAAAGGAGTGGCATCACTTCACGAAGCTAACGTCTAAAGTTACAAAGAACACACCTTTCATTTGAACATATGTCCGAATCCAAATAGTTACACAGTTATTTCAATTTTGAAAGTATTTCAATATCAAATATGCTTCAGCCCAGGTTTTCAGCCAGTCGCATTTGTCGCATTTTGCTACTCGACTTCTAAAAATGCAACAAACTATGAATGTAAATGTGCAAAAATACGACAACCACATTGGACTTCAGAAACGAAGATGGTAATGGAGAAAATGAAATCACAGATGTGTTTGAACTAATCTGAATTTAAATGAAATTCTAATGGCATGGGCAATGTTCAGAAAGGTATTGAGCAATAGATGTTCAGGAATTGATTCAAAGAGTGATGCAATTCATGTAAGTTACGTGAACAATTTCTTCTAATTGATTTAGGGGAGAGTTGCCGAATTTGGACCGTTGCCTAAATTGGACCGCAGTTGTATTTCCATATATAGAAGTATTTCAAACAGTTCAGATGGTACCACTGCTTGCTGACGCTGCCTAAGGTACTCATCTTGAAGTTCAGTGAGCTGTAACCATCTTAGCGAATAGGATTGCCGTTAATGTGTTTTGGTGTTTTCTCTTACAATTTTTACGCTACGGATCTTAAGCTTCTGTATACAGTGGGAGTAAGTAATAACAATTTCTATACTATACGTTACAAGTATTTTTCATTAGCTACTATCTGCGTGTATTAAAACTAGTTTTTAATTTCATGCGTTTGTTTAGTGTCGTCTGATTGCATAAGTGAACAAGTTTCCTAGGTTGGACCTCTGCGCGTTGCCTGGATTGGACTGGTCCAATTTAGGAAACTGTTAGTATTTTTTTTTTCAACATGAATATAAAGCATTACATTATGGGCAACATTAAGAAAAAGTCATATATTGGGGGATTCTGTGTCTTTATGTTTCCAAGATATCAAAAAGGGGAACCTACCAGAAATGAAATGATACTTTGAAGATGGCGGTAGAGCATAAAGGAATGGTGACTATGGACTCAACGAGTGTGCTCGCGTATATGGAGTGCCATAGACTACAGCAAAGATATATTCTGATTGCAAAAACGCTTTCCAATGAAGTCCTTCGGAAGGCAAGCAACCTTCAATTGAGATATGGAAAAAATTATTGCCGACCACATTCTCTTGTTTGAAGAAAGGTTTTATGGGTTGACAGTCAAAGATATGCATAAGCTTGCTTTTGATGCAGGAAAAGATGATGCTCTCTACACTTTTAACAAGGAAAAAAAAAAATGACCGGAAAGAAGTGCTTCTATGAAGCGAAACTCAAAACTTTCTTTCCGTCACCCAGAAGGAGCATAAATGGTCCGAGCTAAGGGGTTCAATAGGGACAGTGTTATCCAGTTTTCCGACCTGCTGAAAAAAATAACTGTCGATGAGAATGGAATCACAGCAAATATTGTGTTCAGCGTTGACGAATCTGAATTTACAACGGTGCAAAAGAGGCAACAGAAAGTTATAGCTCAGAAAGAGAAACATCAAGTTGGAGCTGTAAGTGGTGAAAGAGGTGTAAACATCACAGTAGTCTGTGTTGTCAATGCGGCAGGGTTCTTTATACTGCCACTGGTAACTTTCAAAAGCAAGAGGAAATTATGTCACCTTTTTATTTTTTATGTCTACTACGTTTCCTTAATCACAGAAGTTTCCTAGCCAATCAGGGACTTTCCAATTCTATGTAACATTTTTGCTTTTTTTTTATGAGTCTTCCTGTAATTTTGACATAGGCTATGTAACCTAGACAAGCAACTAATATAAAACTAATTCAGTGCAAAGAGAACTATTCTGAGTGTAACAATCAGCTTGAATGCAATAAGTTTCTGTAATTACTTTATCTAGTTTTCCTTTAATTTTTCATCCAAGTTCAGAGAATTGTGTAACTTCTTTCACCAACTGTTAATATCTAATACATTTTAACGTAAAATTTGGTGAATTAAAGATATTTATAACAAATACCCTTCTTCTACTTATTTGTTTACTATTACTAATGTATTTTTGCGAGGTCCAAATTGGGACACTATGAGTCCAAATTAGGCAACCGGTTTCCCAATTTGGACCATTTCCATGATTTTGGTTTTACTTTTTTATATTTATTAGGAATTGTGTAATTTAAAATATAACATTATAGGATGAAAGTACATAGAATGTAGAATGTACTAGAACATATATTGATTTAATTTAATCATTATTAAAGACATGGGATTAAAAAACAAAAAATTGGTCCAATATAGGCAACCTTCCCCTATATAATTCCATCGCATACTGTAAATGGTGAGCGAGGATTTAGTTGCATGAATCTTGTGAAAACAGGAATTATAAACCGATTTTAAATAAAAAGAATTAGCATTCTGCTAATAGGAAGTCTTGAAGGGCCTACTAGTAAAGAATTTCAATGTTTAGAGTGTCCATAAAATAACGTATTTTCATGTGATGTAAATTCAGTAGTAAATGATTCTAAACATACTTATTGTATAATGATTTACTTACATAAGTATATCTAAAGTGTGATAAGATGGATTGAAAAAAATAAAACTCCAAGAAGCAAATTACATAACTTTTTGTTCCTGCATACTTTATTAATTTGATCTTTTTGCACAATTATTTATAATATTACACAAGCAATTCGCAATTTGCACAAATATAATTTTTCATTTGTGTATTATTGCGACCATTATTTATTTTCTACCTTAAACCCTGATTCAGCTCCATGCAACCATTCGAGGACATCATTTGTGGGGTGAACCATCATCCTGCATAAACTATCAGCTATGCTTCAGCTCCTTTCCGAATACGTAACGTCATGATATGTTGTCTCCAGAGTGTCTGATAAGTCACTCCCTATTTTTACATGATTGTAACTTCTTTATTTGCAGAAAGATTCTATTGAAAGCAATGCTAATACTGTTCGTTTACTGATGTTTTAGTCAATGGGAAGGGGTAGTAACTGTATAGGTTGCAGCCAGTGAAGCGTATCGGTACACAACACTTAACAAGAAGCCAAGCGGTGTTACAACACGTTATTTGAAGAACTGGCTAGTTATAGTCCGACCATCGGATCTGTGCCCCCGTAAGATATGCGAACTGAACCTTAATTCATTTTCAGCCTCGGAAATTCATTTCTCTCCCTGTATTCCTATTTCTCTCTTTTCTATCCCCCTCTCTTTCTCTCCCCCACTACTCACAATTTTGAGCCTTCTTGCGGGACAGTTTATTTGCACTTGCAGTCCAGTGTTGTCAACTCAACATGAATACTGTAGCACGGAGTGGTGAAAGAAATATTCTTAAGCAAGTAATAGCATTTTGCATAAGTAAATCTGCGTCATTAGACCTACTTAAATTAAATTATGAATAAGTAATAATTAACCTTACATTATTATAAGTAGACTTCGTGGAATTTCCACGATAATTGTAAGGTTTACTACGCACGCGTTATGGACTGTATGAGGAGGAGACGTGCAACGGATGGAGTATGCCTCTGATGTAAACACTGAGCAGTATACTGCGGTTACAATAAAACCTGTATCCTGCATTCAAGAAATATAATGGATGCTCATTGAAGTAGTATATATCTAAACATGTAAATACACAATTATTTTGTAGTGAGATATATTAACTTGTAAAATTTAATGTAATATACTCACATCATCCTTGAATATGTGTATTGCAGTGAAGAGTTACGTACATTTTTAGACTGCAAAGTGAACCTCCTCCGATGGTCACTCAAAAAGTTTTATATTGGGAAAATATACGTTCAACATCAAACGATGTAATAGGCGCATATTTGAAAAACGGAAAGTCACTACCTTTTAGTACACCAACTTAAAACGTCTTGTCGTGACCTGATAGTACATCATTTATAATACGAAGTTGTGAATAGGCAGAATTTTTAGCAATAATGTTTCTCAACTTACATTTCACTTTTTCTGAAATTAGTGAGTTGTTATTTTGGATAACGGTTTGTGATACTTTATACACTATATTAAGGGCTTCTGAGAGTTGTAGTTTAGACGATTCTAACAGGATGATGCTTTTGGACACGGTTTTAAAATTAGAATCAATGAGCAGAATATCTTCCAATAGCTGTTCAGAAGGCAATGATTTTACAGCTGCAACAGCGGAACTGTCTGTGCTATCAATGCATAAATTACCTCCATTATTTTGCCGTAATATTCTGCATAATAATTGACAGCATCTAACCACGTTCCCCAACGGGTCAAAACTGGTTTGCGGGGGTAAGGGTATTCCAGGGGCAATTGTTTGTAACAGCAACACTCTCATTGTAGTATGTTTGATTGAATTCTTGTCTGCACTGAACAAATGTTAAGCTTTGACTATTCCAACCACAGTAATGCAAAAACAAGTTCTTACATAGGTATACATTAGCTGTAGCTGCTCTATCTATTTGGACCGGTCCATCTCTAAACCAGAACTGCTTATACTACGAGACCGGGAGGTCTCTCACCTCCTCTATACTACCGTACATCGGCAACCTGATTGCATGCTGCGTGTGGCAATTCAACGAAGTATAATTATAAGCAATATTCAAGAGACATGACACTGTTTGACGGAAGTTTGGCATCGTCCCTATTCGGCAAGGTTTGTGGTCTGCTGTTTGACGTAGTGGGAGAGAAACGGGTGGAATGGGGTGAGTAGAGGCGTTAACTTTTCCAAGAACGACGACAGCGCTGAAGGGGCATAGATCCGATGGTCCGACAATAGTTGTTTACTTGCGAGTTGAAATTAGATTTCGTATAGGAATTAAAGTGTACACCAGTTATCATGTGGCGTCCTTGGAAGTATGTGTCTTTAAATATTGACTATTGGTGATGAAAATGAACGTTGTGTGTCACCAATTGGACACGGTAAACCCATATATACACAGTCAGCTAAAATCATTAAAGACGTAGGCTATATAAATATTTTAAGGAAGGAGAAAGACAATGTCATCACCTACTTAGAAAACCATACCTCCGAGAGGATCATCGTGGTTAGTGACTCTATAATATGTGAATTCGTACAATATTCAGAACTTGTTCTGCTGCGAACAGCGCTAAGAATTTTGTCTGCAGTAGGGAAGATTTGATTTGGAAAAATTCATTCACTTCCTTGGAATTAGGTGACTACTAAATTAATCCGTAGCGTTACAGATTGATCGTTGGTTCCAAGCCTTCGTGGGAGGAAGAAATTCTGGTCAGTGTATGGGACCAGTTCCGGGAATCAGATATAATGGCAGGGGGAATCACCGTGCTAACTACACCTTAATCCCGTACTGGTTGGATGATCGTTCAGCTCTAATAAGGCCTGTGGAAGCAATGTCAGCAATCGTCTGGTCGGCTTTGTCCCTCTTTGCGTTATCGCGTACATTTTTATTATTATTATTATTATTATTATTATTATTATTATTATTATTATTATTATTATTATTATTATTATGATTATTTATTTTACATAAATGTAACCAGTTATTCTGTTTGCGAGAGTAAGAAATAAATTGCCTCACCTACTAGGGAGCTTGTTTTCCGAAATTCTGTAGTAATATTACGTAATGAAATACTGTATACATTCTACTGACGTGTAAATACATTTAACGATATATACTTTTTGTTGAGGCATTTTACATTATTTCATATCTTACCTTGTGAAATTAATTTTAATTGTAAAGTTTCAAGCCCCGTTAAACCATTTCATAACTTTTCTCTTTACTCCAACTAAAAATATCAAATTATTTATTCTATAATTTAGTGTAGACCTAAGTCGCTAACTATGTATCAGACAAATTAAATAAAATATTTTGTTTTAATTCCTAATTATTTTCATGAGTTAATTGCTATACAGAGTGGTTTAGAGCTTTTTTTATAGTGTTATATATTTTCTATAATGTTGTAGAACGTTAAAGTTACGATGAGATACGTCACGAAAAAAAAAAATTACGAACTGAGTAAAGTATTAAAAATCTAACTTCTATCTTTTTATGAAACAGAAAAACTCACTTGCAAAAGAGTTTAAATGGAATATGTGACACAGTTATGAAAATGTCTGTTTTTGTTTTAGCAACGGATACTATGATGGCAGAAGTACCTCTCCAGAGGCCGGAAGTTTTGTTTCCAGCAACCAGAGATGGGCTGATGGATCCCAGCAGACGGCTCTCTGGTGTACCGGCTACGTTTGTAAGTATTCTAGAACAGTCATAACATATATTTATAATTGTGCATTGAAAGTAATTACCTGGGAAACACATCAAGTAAATAATATAGTGAAAAGAACGTAATACATTCAAACGAGAGAGGAAGCAACGGTCCCTTACGATCGACGTACGTTTTATTCAATTGCGAATGCATTTTTGTAAAAACAGAATTTCGAAGATCGACTATTAATACCATAAGTATTATTAGTGCTAAGAGCGTTATTATGATTTTAACGATTACTACTGCCTTTCCAATTATTATCAGTGTAATGTTTTCTATACTACAGATAGATATGTTTTACAAATAGACTATTTACTAAAATTAAAACTACTTATGTAACTACTAAAATTATTACTATTAATGCTATTACTACTACTACTACTGCTGCTGCTGCTGCTACTAGATTCTCGTAATCCTACTTCATCACTACAGCTACTCTATTACTAGACCTATTACACACTATTACTACTCCTACAGCTACTCGCACTACTATTACTACTTCCACTATTTCTAAATCATACTACTGTTAATACCACTACACCTACTGTTACTACTCTTACTGCCATTCCTACTGCTACTGGTACTCCTACTCTTACAACTACTAATAGTTCTATAACCACTCCTACTGGTACTCCTGCCGTACTCCTATTCCTACTACAACTGCTACTAGTACTACTGCTTCTATTCTTACTCCTAATACAATACTCATGCTGCTAATCCTACTCCTACTTATTACTGCTCCTATTACTCCTACTCCTTCTATTCTTACTCCTAATACTATACTCATGCTGCTAATCCTGCTCCTATTACTCCTACTCCTTCCATTCTTAATCCTAATATTATACTCATGCTACTAATCCTACTCCTATTACTCCTACTCCTTCCATTCTTACTCCTAATACTATACTTATGCTGCTAATCCTACTCCTATTACTCCTACTCTTTCCATTCTTACTCCTAATACTAAACTCATGCTGCTAATCCTACTCCTATTACTCCTACTCCTTCCATTCTTACTCCTAATACTATACTCATGCTGCTAATCCTACTCCTATTACTCCTACTCCTTCCATTCTTACTCCTAATAATATACTCATGCTGCTAATCCTACTCCTACTTATTACTGCTCCTATTATTCCTACTCCTTCCATTCTTACTCCTAATACTATACTCATGCTGCTAATCCTGATCCTATTACTCCTACTCCTTCCATTCTTACTCCTAATACTATACTCATGCTGCTAATCCTACTCCTATTACTCCTACTCCTTCCATTCTTACTCCTAATACTATACTCATGCTGCTAATCCTACTCCTACTTATTACTGCTCCTATTATTCCTACTCCTTCCATTCTTACTCCTAATACTATACTCATGCTGCTAATCCCACTCCTATTACTCCTACTCCTTCCATTCTTACTCCTAATACTATACTCATGCTGCTAATCCTACTCTTATTACTCCTACTCCTTCCATTCTTACTCCTAATACTATGCTCATGCTGCTAATCCTACTCCTACTTATTACTGCTCCTATTATTCCTACTCCTTCCATTCTTACTTCTAATACTATACTCATGCTGCTAATCCTACTCCTATTACTCCTACTCCTTCCATTCTTACTCCTAATACTATACTCATGCTGCTAATCCTACTCCTACTTATTACTGCTCCTATTATTCCTACTCCTTCCATTCTTACTCCTAATACTATACTCATGCTGCTAATCCTACTCCTATTACTCCTACTCCTTCCATTCGTACTCCTAATACTATACTCATGCTGCTAATCCTGCTCCTATTACTCCTACTCCTTCTATTCTTACTCCTAATACTATACTCATGCTGCTAATCCTGCTCCTATTACTCCTACTCCTTCTATTCTTACTCCTAATGCTATACTCATGCTGCTAATCCTACTCCTACTTATTACTGCTCCTATTAATCCTACTCCTTCCATTCTTACTTCTAATACTACACTCATGCTGCTATTCCTACTCCTACTTATTACTGCTCCTATTACTCCTACTCCTTCCATTCTTACTCCTAATACTATACTCATGCTCTTAATCCTGCTCCTATTACTCCTACTCCTTCTATTCTTACTGCTAATACTACACTCATGCTGCTAATCCTGCTCCTATTACTCCTACTCCTACTTATTACTGCTCCTATTACTCCTACTCCTTCCATTCTTACTCCTAATACTACTCTCATGCTGTTAATCCTGCTCCTATTACTCCTACTCCTTTTATTATTACTCCTAATACTACACTCATGCTGCTAATCCTGCTCCTA
Source organism: Periplaneta americana (assembly GCF_040183065.1). Classification (NCBI taxonomy): domain Eukaryota; kingdom Metazoa; phylum Arthropoda; class Insecta; order Blattodea; family Blattidae; genus Periplaneta; species Periplaneta americana. The sequence goes on along the minus strand of NC_091121.1, from coordinate 34,162,665 downwards.
TTACTCCTACGCCTTCTATTCTTACTCCTAATGCTATACTCATGCTGCTAATCCTACTCCTACTTATTACTGCTCCTATTACTCCTACTCCTTCCATTCTTACTCCTAATACTACTCTCATGCTGCTAATCCTACTCCTACTTATTACTGCTCCTATTACTCCTACTCCTTCTATTCTTACTCCTATTACTATACTCATGCTCCTAATCCTGATCCTACTGTTACTGCTCCTATTACTCCTACTCCTTCTATTCTTACTCCTAATACTATACTCATGCTCCTAATCCTGTTCCTATTACTCCTACTCCTTCCATTCTTACTCCTAATACTACTCTCATGCTGCTAATCCTACTCCTACTTATTACTGCTCCTATTACTCCTACTCCTGCTATTCTTACTCCTAATACTATACTCATGCTCCTAATCCTGTTCCTATTACTCCTACTCCTTCCATTCTTACTTCTAATACTATACTCATGCTGCTAATCCTGCTCCTATTACTCCTAATCCTTTTAGCCTTACTCCTAATACTATACTCATGCTGCTAATCCTGCTCCTATTGCTGCTACAAATGCTGCGACTCCTACTACTACAGTACAGCTACTACTGCAAATGTCATAACTTGTATTACTCCTAGTTCTACTACTATCAGTAGGACTATTACTACTCGAGCTATAGCTACTACTGCTGTCACTACTAGCATTATTCCTAGTCCCATCACTACCAGTAATATACCGTTTTGTTCTTAAATTAATGGAATTTATTCACATATAAACCAATTTCAAAACATTCAGTTATGTTCAGCACATTTTTGGATAGCCCATTTGCTGTCGCCTAGCTATTCGATTAACACTGCATGCTCCTTAATCTGAATTTTTTTGTAATTTTCTGAACTTCTTGTAAATCCATGTGAACATTGTTTACGGAGATTAGTCTAGCACAACGTGCTTCATCTGCTACGTAACAGGTCTCTTCGCATTGTTACAAGTTCCCACAAAGACAAAAAATTCCAAGGTTCATACCTCAATTCAGTCAGTGTACACTGTCGTTCAAAGATATCTGACCTAGGATTTTTCATATTCATATTCATTTATTGCATCCAACTGATCACATAAATGATATGGGCCGTGTCAAAAGTAACACATAAAAGTTACAGCATAATTAAATACAACATAGTACATTAACTAAAATACAACATACAAAATTTCACATTAATTAAGCCTATAACTAATTTCAACATTAACAAATAACAACGATAAGAACAGATATAACACTTTACAAGACAAATTACATTTCGTTTAGTAGTCTGTAGTCAATTTCGACCAACGTGTTATTCATGAGAAGACATTCCTTCACGAAGTTAGGATCTGGAAAGGAGGAAGTAAAATTTTATATTCAGTTATGGCAATTTTCAATAAGATTTTATGATCGTGTAAGCGAACTTTCTAACCACATGATAAGTCAGAACCAAAAATATAATAAATTGACAAACATTGAAATAGTTTTCCTAGTTCTCAATAGGTGACACCATTATTAGGGAGATATAAAAAAGAGTCGGGAAAATTGATATAGATTAAGCATTAAATTATTCTCATAACTGACAATATCAGTGGTTTCCAGCAAAACCTAGTGTTGTTTTACAATGAGTATAGTGATATGAAAAATTGAATTTTATAATGCGGGTATATATATATGTGCTATTGGCAACACTGACTATTATCTTCGCCATCTATTCGTAGAAGTAATAACCAAAGAAGCCACACTTACCCAACAGATTATCGAACACTATCGATTAGTACGGTCAGATATATTTGAACGTCTGTGTACTACTTTCTGTGACAGAAGAATTAAATACTATAACAGGAACATATGAGTGTATAATGTAAGGGTCCGTACACGTTGGAGCAACGATAAACGATAAAAGAAACGACCTAGCGACGCTTTGGTATTATCAAAGAATTAAGTGTTCATATCGGAGCAACGAGGACGCGGGAAGCGAACATTTTGATTTATCAGTAGAAGATATTCTATACATCCACTTAACGAAAGAAGGCATATAGAAAATATCAGCTGTTAGATTCAAGGATAATATAACTTAAACACCTACAAAATTGAACCCGTTTTCTCATTCCAAAGCTAGTATAAATTCATTGTGATGTCATTGGTTCTTGCATAACGTATCACGGATAAATACTCAACTGATCAATTTGTCAATATTCATGATAATTAATTTAATATGCCGAAGTAATAATAAGTCGATAAATATTCGGATATATTGATAATCACCGGTCATTATACAGATTAATATTATCTTAATCAGAGATCATATGTATAACAAGAGCGAAGAAAATGTAATTTTTATTTGTCGTCGCTTTTATCGTGTATCTTCGCTTTTATCGTTACTCCAATATGCACACCTCAATAACAATGCATGCTTTAATTCTCTCTGATATAGCATCGCTGCTTTTATCGTTTATCGTCGTTTCAACGTGTACGTACCCTAATACAGATGTGAGAGGAGACAAAATCATAATTAGAGAGCGGAATTTTGGAACCTAAAAAGTGGCATTTTAGGCGCCTAAATAGGCTCTTAAACTCCTTTATTTAGGCTCTACAAAATAAAAAAATTGTTTTTTTTTTTTTTTTTTTTTTTTTTTTGTTAAAGATTGTCACTAATATGAGTTTTTTTCATTCACCAATCACATTTCCATAGTTTGCTTCGCAGTAAATTGTCAGCACCTATTGTGGCTATTGTGTCGCTCACTGCTGTACTTACAAATGGTGAGAAAAAAGGAAGAGATTGTTTCTGTCTTGGAATGTAAGAGAATGCTTATTCGGGTACAACCCAGCGAGTTTGTGTGAAATTGCTGACAGACAGAGGAAGGTAGGTCTATAATAATAATAATAATAATAATAATAATAATAATAATAATAATAATAATAATAATAATAATAATAAAGGTAAAGGTAAAGGTATTCCCGTAACATGCCATGAAGGCACTTCGGGGGGCATGGAGGTAGAGCCCCATGCTTTCCATGACCTCGACACTAGAATGAGGTGGTGTGGTCGGCACCACGCTCTGACCGCCTTTTACCCCCCGGGAAAGATCCGGTACTCAATTTTATAGGAGGCTGAGTGAACCTCGGGGCCGTTCATAATAATAATAATAATAATAATAATAATAATAATAATAATAATAATAATAATAATAATAATAATAATAATAATAAAGGTAAAGGTAAAGGTAAAGGTATTCCCGTAACATGCCATGAAGGCACTTCGGGGGGCATGGAGGTAGAGCCCCATGCTTTCCATGACCTCGACACTAGAATGAGGTGGTGTGGTCGGCACCACGCTCTGACCGCCTTTTACCCCCCGGGAAAGATCCGGTACTCAATTTTATAGGAGGCTGAGTGAACCTCGGGGCCGTTCATAATAATAATAATAATAATAATAATAATAATAATAATAATAATAATAATAATAATAATAATAAAGGTAAAGGTAAAGGTAAAGGTATTCCCGTAACATGCCATGAAGGCACTTCGGGGGGCATGGAGGTAGAGCCCCATGCTTTCCATGACCTCGACACTAGAATGAGGTGGTGTGGTCGGCACCACGCTCTGACCGCCTTTTACCCCCCGGGAAAGATCCGGTACTCAATTTTATAGGAGGCTGAGTGAACCTCGGGGCCGTTCATAATAATAATAATAATAATAATAATAATAATAATAATAATAATAATAATAATAATAATAATAATAAAGGTAAAGGTAAAGGTATTCCCATAACATGCCATGAAGGCACTTCGGGGGGCATGGAGGTAGAGCCCCATGCTTTCCATGACCTCGACACTAGAATGAGGTGGTGTGGTCGGCACCACGCTCTGACCGCCTTTTACCCCCCGGGAAAGATCCGGTACTCAATTTTATAGGAGGCTGAGTGAACCTCGGGGCCGTTCATAATAATAATAATAATAATAATAATAATAATAATAATAATAATAATAATAATAAAGGTAAAGGTAAAGATATTCCCGTAACATGCCATGAAGGCACTTCGGGGGGCATGGAGGTAGAGCCCCATGCTTTCCATGACCTCGACACTAGAATGAGGTGGTGTGGTCGGCACCACGCTCTGACCGCCTTTTACCCCCCGGGAAAGATCCGGTACTCAATTTTATAGGAGGCTGAGTGAACCTCGGGGCCGTTCATAATAATAATAATAATAATAATAATAATAATAATAATAATAATAATAATAATAATAATAATAATTTGTCCCACAGGACTTCTTTTACATGCCAGTAAATCTACTGACATGAGCACACTTAAATGCCGTTGACCTGGGCCGGGATTAAACCCGCAATCTTGACCACAAAAGGCCAGCGCTATACCGACTATGCCACCCAGGCCGACTGAAAGTTGTAATTTTTTGGATTGAAAGGTTGTAAGAATGAGAAGGGGTGGCCCGGAGGTACCTCTCTATTGTGTTGTTCACTGCTAGGAAGGAGTAGTTGTTATCAGTCTTGGAATGTGAACGGTACAGGATGTTAAGAAAAACAGTAAACAGTTACGATAAAGATGCAAAAATTAAAAAAACATAAAAATAGGCACTAACGTCGAAATAGGCATTTTTAGGCACTGTAAATCCCCTTTATTTACACCTATATTTCCATAAAAATGTAATTATTAAATCTCTAGCCTGTATGTATCAAGGAAAAAAATAGGTTTTTGCCTAAATTCCGCTCTCTAGTCTTAATACATATTTCTATAAGAAAGTAATATAAATAAACTCTTAAACGAAGTTAAAAAATTGGTTTATGTTCTTTCACAGCAGCTGTCTCCCGGACTGACGTCACCAGATTACCCATCAAGCCCTGCAATATCTCCACATCCACTGCCGCCCTCCAGGAGTAGACTTGGAAACAATGACGAAAAGCTTCCGCCATCTTCCAGTGCGACGAACACGTATACACTGAACGGAACAGTCAGGAAAGAGCACATCATTTCTAATTCCATTCCAGGACCGGAAAGCTGTGTATGAAGAAGATATTAATGTGGGAAAATTCCTAAATTGTTAAATAAGAGATGTGATGTAAAGCATATCTAATATTGGGAACACGAATGGAAAAAAAAAAAAAAAAGAATCGATGAGAAACATTTACATAAAGGGCCTACTTTAAATTGTGTAAGATATTCAAATTTTATATTTAAAAAAGAAAATAACCCGAATTTATAAAATTTCTTGTTCCCCGGACAATCGAATTTAAATATAAGCAGGGGGCCAAACAGAGTTATATATTGAAAGTGATATACGTTTCAAAATAAAATTTGACACTGATAAAATGGATATGAAAGAACAGAGGTGCGTTGACGAAACAAAAGTTGGTTTTAATTGCTACGAACCTTAATGTGACCTATGTGTGTCAATTATGAGAATGTTTTGTGTAACTCAAAACTGCTACAGTGGCGCTATCTGTGGACAAATATACGAAGCTTATTGGTAAGTGATGATGTGACATACAAACCGACGCGCGTCCAAGTTCAATGTACGCTGTGTAACAATTAAGAAAATAAAATTCATAAAAATGGCGTTATTTGTATACTACTTGTATTCACAACCTGATTTATTGTCCTAAAACATCAGTACTTATGAGACAATACATAATTTATACGATTCTATCGTAATCGGACTTTTTCTCATATATTATTATCCCACTATCTGAATCGATTTCTCTGTAAAAAAAACACTTACGCCACATTTTAGGCAGCCGTTCTATTTAATGCGTCAAGCTTACTTCAGAACGTACTTAAAACAATAGTGTAATTTTTATAGCGCAGTTTATTTAAGGAAAGCATGACAATTGTACGATTGCAATTATAGTAAATTGAAACAAAAGAATAGTGTGCTAAAACTATTAAATTGAACATACTGAGCATACTAAATTTAGGATATTTAATATCCAAAAATTCTACGCAGTAAGTTGTTACAATCCTGATGATTTATATAAACTTATTTTTGTTTTAAAAAATTTATTCCATAAGATATCACATATTATTCTTCTCCAATCTTCACCTTCCTTTCGCTAGTCTTCTCTTAATTTTTGTTTCAAACCGACCACATTTTATAATTTTTATTCCTACTCCAGATATTCAAATTGCTGACGGTTTTTTATATGTAGATTCATTTTTAGGTCTGACAACTATTTTTTCTAGATACATAGCATAGGCCTACATACATGGTTCTAAGTTTTACAAGCCTTCGATGTAATCACCAGTGTTGCGTACAACGTGTTCCCAGCGATGCGGAAGCCATTGGATACCAAATAAACACAAAACTTTCTCACACAGCTTATGCAGATTGGGAAAGCGTCCCTTTGGGTATCCGTCATAAAACTGCATAAGACTCGACCTTGAATCATATTTCGCTCGCATCTCTCAATCACATTCCAGGTCAATCAATTCACACTATAATGAAGTGGGGACGTTATCAATAATCAGTTGGAATCAGAACATGTAGCAAAAATACGCAAATCCATTTCCAGGCAATCTAAATCGTGGAACCTTGATGTAAATTCCTCTAATAGACCGGATAGAATACATGCGTATATTTCGAAATTTTCATTGTTCAAAATTCTATGCGCTTAATTAAGGATGGGAAATGATATATTTCACCCTTTTGCATTTGAGGTATCCATAACCGCAATTTTTCCTTAAAAGCTGCAATTCTATCTGCAAATTGTGTATTAAGAATTTATTTTCCCAGAAGTCCTAAATGTAGCTCATTTAAAAGCTGTAAGATCTGTTACAGCTGCTGGCACACTACAGCGCTCGTACTTGGAATGCCCCGTGCGCACGGAGGGCAAATGCACTCAAACGCCCATCGCTGGCCTAATCTGTTGATGGTGCGAATGGAGCGGTCGGTTGCTTGTAAAACGTCATCAACTGTTCGGAAGCGAATCCCGCGAAATGAGTCCTTCATCTTAGGGAATAGATCGAACGGACTTAAATTGTCCAGTTTCTTCTAACATTAAAATATTTACTTTTTTATTACGGTCATATAGTAATTATTAGTTAGTTCTACCAATACTTATTTTTAGCCTCCATCATCGTTAAATATTCTCGTCACACTTAATATGTTAATTTCCGGTCAGAATTGACGCCAATTAAAACGTTATTTATATAAAAAGAAACTGGATAATTGTATACCAGGGTGTATCAAAAATACGTGTACAAACTTCAGGCATGGGTTCCTTACACCAAAAGAAGGAAAAAAGTTCATATGAACATATGTCCCATAATTCTTTGTTTCCCCGTTATTCATTTATTACTAAAAGTTTGCGTTCAACGGCCTTCGAGGTCCAACCTCAAAACTTCATTTCTTTATGCACTCATTCATAGAAGGCTGTGACTCGTTGTATCAGAAATGGACTGCAGATGGCGAAGTGTTGCCATGGAGACTTGTTTACATGTGTCATTTGTCATTAGTCTGTCTTCAACGTTGCAATTGCGAACGTGGAGTGAGTTAACGTGTTTCGTTCAACCATGGCAGGACGATATTCATTTCGTGAGCAGGCTGACATCATTTTTATGTATGGTCGCGCGAATAGTAATGGACGCGAGGCTGTACGGCTGTATCAGATGGCTTTTTCAGACCGAAGACAACCGAATCATCAAACCTTTGTTGCTGTGTATCGTCGCGTTGCTGAGACAGGAACCGTTGCACCACAGACTGGTGATCGAGAAAGACCAAGAGTTGTTCGTACGCCGAACCTCGAAGAAGACATTTTACACTGTGTCGAAGATGATCCAGGTATCAGTACAAGAAAATTGGCTGTGACAACTGGTACATCACACAATACAGCATGGAGGGTACTTCATGAGCAGCTCTTGTATCCGTATCATATGCAACGTGTGCAGGGTCTTTCGCCTGCCGATTATCCACCACGGGAGAACTTTTGCCGATGGTTTCTAACACAAATAGTCAATCCATTGTTTGTCTCATCAGTTTTGTTTACAGACGAGGCAACGTTTGGGAGAGATGGAATTACCAATTTCCACAATGAACACGTATGGGCAGATCGTAATCCTCGTGCTGTATTTCAGGCTAGACATCAGCAACAATTTAGGATTAATGTGTGGGCTGGAATTGTAGGTGACTGTCTGGTAGGTCCATACGTTCTACCAGCACGTCTTACAGGTGCTATCTACAGGGACTTTATCCAAAACACTCTTCCAGAATTACTGCACGAAGATGTGCCTCTGAACATAAGACAAAACATGTGGTTCATGCATGATGGGGCTCCAGCACATTTTAGTCGCCTTTTCGAGATACACTGACTGGTGTCTACCATGACAGATGGATAGGCAGAGGAGGACCAGTTCAATGGCCAGCACGTTCTCCCGACCTCAATCCTTTGGATTTTTATCTTTGGGGGCACCTTAAACAATTGGTTTATGGAGCAGACATCCCGGATCAAGAAACTCTTCATCGACGTGTCATGGAAGCCTGCGAAACCATTCGACATCATCCCGGAGTATTTGAAAGGGTGCGACAGTCCATGCTTCGACGAGTGCATGCATGTCTAGAAGCAAGAGGAGGACATTTCGAGCATTGGTTATGAGTTTTTGTGTGTTGGCACATTATGAGTGTACCAATGTGTTAAACAGTTCCTAACGGGGAAACAAAGGATTATGGGACATATGTTCATATGAACTTTTTTCCTTCATTTGGTGTAAGGAACCCATGCCTGAAGTTTGTACACGTATTTTTGATACACCCTGTATATATTAATTGTCATTAATTATATTGGACTTAGAAGTGTAAGGGGATATCTACGTCGTTGCTCTTTTGAAACTTCCCATGTGACGGTACAGAAAATAATTTTTCAGGAGAAAGAAAAAATTAATTAAATATCAATACTTAGGCCTACACTGATCTTCAGTGATGTCATAGTTCATCATATTCACTATCTTTTTTTACCGAATTATTTCATATTCTTAGTACTCTCATTGATTTTTAATTTTTTTCTTCTTCTTAAAAAATTATGTTATGTAGTCACATAGGAGGTTTCATAAAAACGACGACGATATCATACTTTCAACTCCACACTTTGCTGTGTTGATATATCACGTATTATATTATATAGATTTATATGTTGCAGTGAAATAAAACTCCTACAAATACTAAGAAAAGGACAAAGTTGTTGATATTTCGTGAATCAGGAAATAGAGTAAATAGTAGGTAAGCTTATAATGTTTAGAAAAACATTAGAACCGTTACGTCATGAAACCCATGCATGAATATAACGTAAATACAATCATAGTATATTCTGTGGCAAATAAAACTTTAATCGGTGTTACTTTCATTAATTCATATTGTCCCGAAATTACATAATGAGCAAGATTCCCGTAATTTGTAAATAAATGTTTTTGTTGTTAATATATACATATTAATAGGCAGGAAAACCTTTCTGATAAATAATCCATATATTTTCTGGCATCTCAGTGCTTCAAGATACCTACTGAACTATCGCCAGTCTTTCAGTAGCCACCTCACCACACGATCCATGCACTGAAACAATTTAAAATTATATAGTATATTAAACGATATACAATTTGAATTCCAATAAATTTTGGTATATACAGACTATCTCATTTCACGCTAAATGTTTCTAATATTTAAATATTTTATGGTCATAACATTCCATGAAATCACATAATCCGAATCACTGAATTCCAGGTATAGAGACGTCCTGTCAGAAACACCACATATGACATTAATATTAACCGCAGTTAAGAAATAATATTATTGACCAAGACTTCTTGATATTATATCTGCACCTCAGGGGTAATGCATGATAAATCCAAATTTGTTAATTAAAGCTCTACTGAATTTCTTAGAGTGACATGTACCTGAAGGTATACTCAGTTATAGTACGATAATTCTCAAATTACTGTTTATTTCTATGTCATTTTATAATTTACAAGGTATAATATGGTTCCACTACACCAAATATGACAGGAATAGATGTGTAACTTTACCAGGTATGAAAGAAAAAACGTGACATATGTTTTCTACCTGTATATCCTAAAGTTGATAAAGTGTACTTATCACACAATACCTCTGAGATACAGATATACAGTAGTTAACAAAGTTGACTATTTTAGTATTTTAAAAGGAATTATTATCCATACGTGCATATTTACATACATACTTATACACAATAAAATAACACACACACCACATACACAAAATGCACGCACAAACACACACACACACCAAATGAATTTTACTGTTTTAAAGTTTAAATACACTACTTTTATTTATGGCATTGCAATCTATTATTCGTTAAAAAATTACATAAAAGACACAACTATTGGAGACTCCAGTAACTACGGTACCGTACAATGGCTTTCATAGATATCTGGCCTGCGATTTTATATCGTGTAAGCGAACTTCCTAACCACGGGATAAGTCAGAACCAAAGTTATAAGAAATTGACAAACTGTGAAATAGTTCCGATAGTTATCAATAGCTGGGACCATTAAAAAGTGTCAGGGAAAATGAGGTGTAAATTAAGCATAAATTATTTACATACTAATTGACAATATCAGTGGTTTCCACCTAAACTCGTTATGGTTTACAATCAGTAGAGTGGGATGAAAAATTGAATTCTATAACGCGAGTATATTTATGTAAGATTGGCAACAGTGACTATTATCTTCGCCATCTATTCATAGAAGTAATAACTAAAGAATCCACACTTACACCAAAAAATTATCCACCACTATCGATTAGTAGAGTAAGATATCTTTGAACGTCAGTGTACCTATATTTGTTATTGTCTCAAATGTATGAAACTTAATCAACATAGGACATAGCCAACTAATTGTTAATAGAATATTTTTTTTAACTTCAAATGATCTTTAAGTGACTAATAATGCTTAATATCACGAAGTCCTCTTCAGTAATACTAATCCGGTATTATAATAAAGTACTTCTACTCTGCCCTTCTCGAATATTATATCAGCAAAGTATAAAAGCATATGAAATAATTTAATTGCTTGAAAAGACGTAGAAAACTGTTTTAAGTATTCATTCATTCATAGCGCTCTGCCCAAGGGCATGTCTCTCACTCCAAACCAAGCATTCTCCAATAAGTTATCTGATATGAGATCACATTCACTGCTAGATCCATCAACTATTTAACTAGGAAAATATCCTGCAGGGATGCTAGTGGAGTTCAAATTGCGTCTGAGCCATCGAAGCTTTATATAGTTTAGTTTTGATACTCGAAATGTAGGTTCGCTAAATGTAAATATGTAGAGAATAACAAATGAATGTCGGATATATGGTTTTAATTAATGGTTCGGTTGTGAAGTGTTACGAAATTATCGTAAAATTCTTTGTTTATATTTAAATACTATTTAACGTAAGTGTATTCTGGTGTCCGTTAAACTAAAATTGAATTGCAATACACGCAATAAATGTAAATTAAGTGAAATAATTCGGGCGAGTGAGTTAAAAGATGTGCTACCGAAATCATAACCTCTCCAGCATCCAACATATTTGGTTACGGGAATTAAGGTAGGCATGTATTAAAAGTTAACATATAGTACAGATCTGTGGTGTATTTCTAACCAAAAAAAGTGTCCTGGCTATAGGATTTCGATAGTACAGATAGTACTTATCTTCGTCGTCGTCGTTTTTACCACCACCATCACCACCACCACCATCACCACCACCACCACCACCACCATTTCTGCAGGAATACTTACGGAATGTGAGACGAAAATACATGCGTTCGAATCTAGATATACAGGGTTTTAAATCTGTAGAGTAGACTTCAACTTGAAATTGTTTAAAATATGAATTACTTTTTGGTAATTCAGTAGGAAACGTTAGTCTTATGGCGGACGTCATCGAGAAACAGTGAAAGATTAGGTTTGGTTTGTTCAGATTTTTGGTGTGCCTACCAAAAGATATATAATATGCAAGGCGTACAAAAAATCTGAAAAAACCAAACCTAACCTGTCACTGATCCTCGATGATGTCATTGATGGGGCGCGCTTCCGTACAGGGGCAGCGATATTTCTCTAAGGTTAGAGCCAAGTTTAGGTGTATGTGATTTAATCGAAAATTAGGGGTAACGTTTTCTACCGAATTACCGATTGTTTAAAATGCAAAATCAGACGATAATATGAAAATCATAAAAGTGCCCTGGTGCCGCCCAGTCTCGGAAAATAGTACCCTGGCACTGTCAGAGCCCGTTAGGCCTGAAATACACAACTGGTACCGATATGTTGTCCAATTAATTATGATTCCTAGATGACCTACTTACATAATAGAAAAAGCGCAGTTTATAGTTTATAATTTTTGCAAATGCAAATCTGATTGCAGATGACACTAAAATTGATTTCATTTTATATATAAGAAAAATACAGTTGTTATCATTATCATCATCATCATCATCATCATCATCATCATCATCATCATCACCATCATCATCATCATCATCATCAAAAGAGCCGTATGAAGTATAATGATTATTCGTTGTCAGCCCGATACTTTTAACAGGAAAGTATGTTCCCCGGATCTTCGTGAAAATAACGGCCTGGGCGATGCTTACTACATAATTATTGGCAACTATTCATTTAATACCAGGATCTGTGTAATCACCATAATAATAATAATAATAATAATAATAATAATAATAATAATAATAATAATAATAATAATAATAATAATAATAATAATATTTTTTCTTCTTAATCTTCTTCAAAGTTTAAGCCCTTGGCCTCTTCCGGGAAAGTTGTAACCCCATTTCGTAATTATTTACTTTAGCGATATCTACCGTTCCTATCCACTACTTCTCTTCTTCTTTCTTTGTGACTTCCATCCAGCTTTGCTTCAGACTATCTTTATCTGCGGAAGTTAGATTAGGTTGGGTTAGATTATGTCAGGTTAGATTTGGTTAGGTCAAATTGGGTTGAGTTGGATTAGGTTAGGTTGTTTTGGGTTGGGTTAGGTTTTTTGTGTTAGGTTTGGTTGGATTGGGTTAGGTTAGGTTAAGTTAATTTAGATAGGTTATGCTGCTTCTTCTTCTTCTTCTTCTTCTTCTTCTTTTCTATAGGCATAAGCCTGTTTGTTTACACACACTACGTCAATGATGATTACGTCTCATTCCATCTCTTGAGAGGTCTGCCCACTTCTCTTTTAGGTTATGCTAATTCCTTATATTATTTACTTATAATATTAAACGACGCCATGTTACAAACACAATGCACTCTGTGAATAATGCAACACTACCCTCACTGTTGTGTAGAAGTCTTGTGTTTCTTCCATTCCCAGCCTCTCCCGTTAGTTCTCTTGGAAAACATTGGTTACGTCAACAACTACAGTATCACTAAAGTAAATAATCCCCCTCCCCCAATTTTTAGACCATCCTTTGTTTCTTCTTTCTTTTATCTTGAATATCATTGCTGAAAATTGTGGTCAGTCGACATCAATTTTGATGACATGTTCGTACCATTTTTTTTAGTATTCTTAAATTTTCTCATTAATGTTGAATATATAATTATAGCCTGTCTTGTATATATTCATTTTTAATGTTATCAGTTCTTTCAGCAGCCATACATGTTTCTTTGGAACATCTTTTCTGTTATTTATGTTTTAATTATTTTTTATTGCAACCCTTCTGTCAGTTGTTTTTATTCATTTTTTTAAATACCCGAATTTCATTCTAAACCAACAATTTGTTCCGCATTTAGGCTAATAGAAAATTGCATTTACTACTTTGTTATTTCCTTGGAGAAAATTGTTATGTATAGTACTAAATTTAAATCAATCTGAAAGTTTATTTACATTCTAGATATTGTAGGAAATTTTTGCTTTAAGAGTTTCAGTTTCAAGTTATGATCAATGTAGATACTCATTATTTCACACGGGTTGATGGGTGTAGTTTATGACTGTTGCAATTAAAGTAATTTGTACAATTACTACTGTGATTTTTTTATTAAATTATATACTAGTTATTTTCCACAATGTGAAATCCTATTTTATTTATAGCAAAAAAAGAGTTACTGTTATGTCTATATTGGGTTCTAGCAGGTTAAAATCTTATTTTCAAATTGATTATTGTAACCATAAACATCATCACCATACCATTAGTCACGTTTAATGCAATTGTCACAATCAGTCACGTCAACTTTCAACAGTCAAGCACTTTAATCTTCATAATAATTAAATATGTCATTTATCATCTGTCTCTACAATCATCAACAACTACAATCACCATCAGTGAAGACAAGTCATCCTCGTAGGTCACGTTTGCTTACTGATCTGGAATTGTGCTTGAGCTGATTTAAATTGTTGAGAGTATTCTGAAATTCTCCTCAAGTGTAAGGTGAATGTCAGAGAATCCCATGGGGAATCCTTGCCTCATCTCGCTAAATACCATTTATCACCAAATTCATTGACTTTAAGTAATCTAATATTTGATACAGAGTAATTAGATAATCGACTAAAATGTTACAAGAGATTTAAGGAAATTGCTGTGATTAGGCCCTAACGACTATATGAGGGGGTCAGAAGCAAAGGGGTATAAGTGCAATTAAGTTATTTGTGAGAAAGTCTTGTTGAAAGTACTTAAGATTTCGTAAATTCCGTGAAACTTTTTATTTCAATTTTAGTATGTGGTGTGATTAAAAGATGTATCCTTTTACCACTAAAATTTTAAATGTTTTAGCTTGCCCTGTATGCACTTAACTCATGTTGTTGGAAATGTCACTTGTACCCCTTTGCTTCTGACCCCCTCATATAGGAAGTAGGATAAAATATTATGATAAAATCAGCACAATTTGCTTTAAGATTTGAGTGTGTATTTATTGAACAACTCCTTGGTGCCGAAGTGTTTCCTTTAACTTTTCAGTCATATCTTGAATTTGACTTGTAGAACTTACTGTCTAATTTATTGTTTTATATCCGTTAAAATAGATCTGTGAAAACTGAAGTAAAACACATAACTTAGTTGATACAATCAAGAGCTGTAACGCCTCTCTAAAACACCATTTTTTAAGGAAAGGAATATTTCTGGCATCATTCAGTTTTGTATTTGATTATTTTTGTTAATTTTTTTTCCCCAAACTTACCATGCATTTCATGGTCTGCAATAAGACAAAGTATACTAATCGAGTATAATATAAAATATAGTATTGAATTTAACAAATATGATTGCAATTCGATAATAAACAAACTCGAAAAATAATAAAAGATGTAGAAGAAAAACATTCTTAAAATTTAAATGCACTTGGGGTGTTAATTAATTTACAGTTTGCTATATATGGTTCCTTAAGATAACTAGGTAGTGTAAAATGGTCAAAAATGACATTTTTTTGCTTTTACACCTAAAAAAAATCTATACTTCTCTAGGATTAATTTGATGTGTAATTTATTGCAAAAGTATATTTGAAGCCTCTAAGAAAGTTTTAAATTATTCGTGTGTATTTAATGCCACGCCCCCTTTCAGACTTTTTTTTTCAGTCTTGAAGTAGTTTTAGAATAGGATTTTCTAATCATTAACCTGATTCTGGGTTTTGTGACTAAAAAGTGGACACGTTCATCCCTGTTTGTTTCAAAAACGGACAAAAGTCAATCTTAGTTTCAGAAGTGGACAATGTAATGTTTCTTAATTTCCCGTAAATTTTATTTTTCAAACTAAAATCTAATTTTTCTAAGGACTGATTGGATCAATCTGCATTAAACTGTAACGTATGGCGTTTTATTTGGAACTTAATCCATTATAAATGGCATCTCATTACATAATGAACACTAAATATGGTAGCTAAATACAAAATGAAAGATTAATAAGATACAGATCATCAAATTCAAATAGATACCTTAATAATTCAAGAGAAAAGTTAATTCATATTGCTCCTGGCAGTCAAGTATAGAGCTGATAAATTTCCTTGGTTTTTCTGGGCTAAGTCGAGTCCATTACTGATCCAGACTGCTTACAGATGGTGCACACTTCTATCTCATATATTTTTATTTTAGCAAGATGTGCAGCTAGGAAATCGTGTCCTACAGGTAGTCTAAAGGCTACCACTGCTTCCTTCCTTGGTTTATTTTTATTTTTTTCCCCCATAGTTCTGTTATTTTCTCCTACTTCTTCTCTTTCGAAAATTGAGAGGATTCTTGTTCCCATGTTTTGAGGGTGCTTGTAATGAATTTTCTGACTGAATTGATTGTCAGGGGTTCAGTTCCTATGCAGACCTTAGTGTATCTTTTAGCTAACTCATCTGCCTTCTTGTTGCCTTCAATTCCAGCTTGGACAGGCATCCATTGGAATACAATAATTTTCTTTAATTTCTCTAGTTGTTGTAATTTATGTTTAATATCCTTAACATGGGCAGCCAGGCATCCATTGGAATTTTCTTTAATTTTTCTAGTTTAATATCCTTAATTCTAGTAGAGCGAGGTTTACTGTTTGAGGATATTGCTTGAATAGCAGCCTTGTAACTGCTTTTTCGAATTTATGTGATCTGTAAATTAAGTTTTGCAGAACTATATAAATGGTTTCTACTTCTCCATCATAGCATCTACCCACTGAAGTGTAGTGTGGAAAAAGTCTCCAAATATTTCAGTCCCTATTTCTACATGAAACTTTGCACACATATATTATTTAATCAAGTCTGAATTCTGTAAACTAAAATTATTTATATATTTTAATTATTTCATAGAAGTCCATACCAATAATCACTGCAAAATATGAAGAAAATTATATTAATTTTTCAAATGTCCAGAAAAAAAGCACATGTAATTTGGAAAGAAACATAGGAACCTGATTCTAGTTCCCAAAATTATATTATGTCTTTAATCTTTGTCAACAAATTTAATTTCAATCACTCCACTAGTTTCTGCAAAAAAAAAAATGGCATTTATATCTCATTGTTTTCAGTTTTTTTCTGCAACGTTTATTTCTAAAATATTTTATTAAAATTTGTATATGTTTACTAAAATCTTGAAACTTAAAGGAAGTGCTCATCAGAGTCTTCGTTATCTTTCTTAAAAATTATACTGGATTTACATTTCTTGGTTATCGATGGCGAGTGACCCCTTCAAGGCGGCTATCACCAACTGTTCAATCAACTCTTTGGAAGTTACTGTAGCCTTCATGAAGCGCTGAGTTGCGAGTGGTATGGTACCTCTTGCACCGATGAGCGGGTCAAGTCGTGTCTTTCCTTCAGAAACTGTTATTTTTCAGGTTTAGATATGTTAGAATTACTTTTTTTTAATGACGCAGTGAATATTGGCGTTTGGCTAAAAAGGGTAAGGAGATACCCTTTGTTCGACCTGAACCCGTGGTTGGAATCAGTTTACTCATTGTCAAAACCAAAAGAAGGAAAGACACCTGATTAGGTGGCAATCCTATCCTGGACATAAACTGGCCAGGAAACTGGTCTTAGATCCAAACAACTCATCTCTGCTCAAATTGAACAAAAGAGGAATGAGAAGCATAGTTGTATTCATTGATCTTTTGCACTTGGCTGTTATGATAAAACATCCTGTTCTTATGTTGAAGCACTCATTAGAACAGATTCTGTTCTTCCCACATGGTAAAATGATGTGAGTGTGGAAGTAGCCATTAAATGAAGACTTGAAGTAAATAAGGGTCTGTCATGTTCGTAAAAATTTTATTTCTACTGGAATAATACTACCTACTACACATTCATTCGTAGTTTTCTGCCAAAGGGCAAGTCTTTCACTGCAAACCCAGTGTATTCTCAAATTTGTCCTTTTTTCCGCCTTCCTCATAGTCATCGCATATGCTCCATACATTTTAATATTGGGCAGAATACTAATGAATGAATAATAGGAGTCAGTAAAAATAATTTTCTTTCTTTTCCTAGGACATTTTCTCATTGCCATTTTATGGTGTGCTTTTTACTAAGTATAATTTATTGCATATTTTCTCAACAGTAATCTCACTAGACGTTTTGATTTATCTAGAGAAAATCAAAACTCGAGTGAGATTTAATTGACTATTACAAGATTAGAAGAAAGTATATAAAGATTAGAAGTAACGAAGTACTCCAATACAATAAAATATTAATTGACTTACGAAAATACAAATGTCTTCAAATGTATTATTGTACGATCTCAACATTACAAATATTACGCTAAATGAATGCTAGATGGCAGTAGTGAGCAATGCCTTCCAAGAGGCCTATATATATATATATATATATATATATATATATATATATATATATATATTATAAGTCCTCTTGATGCCTTCTCGTCGAGAAAGTTCTCTATACACAATGGCAATGTTACTAGTCAAGAGGCTTTGTTGATTCAGTTTCATTTTTATTAAAATGCAACATTCCATTTCAATTATCCGAATCCCAGTAATCAACTTCACTTGACAGATGATTTTCAATAAATCTTAATATTAAACAATCTCTGATACGTGACTATCCATAATATCATATAGCAGAAGCTATAACATAACCTAACTAATATACTGTACACAAGTGTTAGAAAAGTTTTAAATAACGACGATGACATAAAAAATAAACATGAATAATTTTAAAAGGAATAATTATTGAATGTACAATTTTCAAATTTGAATGTGGTTGGTGGTTCAATTGATGTTATATTGGACGTGTGCGTAATTAAATTGGAACTCGTTGATTTAGGCCTACATGGTGTATTCAACTTATTCAGGATTTCCGAATGGTGCTCTTCATTTATTTGTACATCGGATTTCAGAAGATGCATAGGTATGATCAGTGATTTTGATTAATTCTTGTTCTTGAATGCCAATGCGAGTCATATTTGAAACTGTTGTGCATCGACTGGAGTGGTTTGTAATTATATATATATATATATATATATATATATTTTTTTTTTTTGACGTCCAGACCAGCGCAGTTTCAAATGTTGGCAAACAAAGAAATAAATGCTAGGGACGCGATAAAATTAAACAAATGCTAGGGACGCGATAAAATTAAACAAATGCTAGGGACGCGATAAAATTAAACAAATGCTAGGGACACGATAAAATTAAACAAATGCTAGGGACGCGATAAAATTAAACAAATGCTAGGGACGCGATAAAATTAAACAAATGGTAGGGACGCGATAAAATTAAACAAATGCTAGGGACGCGATAAAATTGTGCGATAAGCAGCCATGATTGGTTGAAATAAGTCCTTTCGTACCGTTTTATTGGTCAAAAGTAGTATGACATAGTAAGAGTGTAATAGTCTAAGTAAATTGTTTGGCATTGGTGACTTCCATAAAGATTAAAACAATTCAAGAGCAGGGAGCCAATGACGTTTTTCTTTAAAACACGAGTCCATGGCACTCCCTTAATTGGGAACCACTGTCATAAATAGTGGTAGTGGTGGTAACGAAAATAATAATAATAATAATAATAATAATAATAATAATAATAATAATAATAGTAATAATTATAATAATATTATTATTATTATTATTATTATTATTATTGTTATTATTATTAATTGATATTTATGTGCTGGACAACAGCCATAGGCAAATAAAAGTCCAGCACAGTGATACAATTAATACAATAAAATGAACAACAATGGTACAAATTAAATAATTGAGATAACAACAAAATGAAGAACATAGATAACAGTCATTAATTTAGAAGAATTAATATACCGTATTATATTTTATAGAAAGGAGTTGATTCTTACAAAAGTGTTACCAATTTGTGTAGAAAGATTATGCAAATAATATTAGCAAAGACATTGCCATGTTCTAATACTTCTATACATTGAATGGACCGAAATCGCCTACATATATGTTAGCATTTTTAATACATCGACATTTAAAGTGCTCGCATTTTTTATCATAGTTATACCCGTAGTTATTAGGCAGAAATCTGTATGAACATAATGATATAAACTTCCTTTGAATATTCTCAAGTTTTGCTGAATCAGTACTTATAATAGAGTTCGAAACTGCAGATGCATATTCGAGTTTTGATCTCACTAATGTATAGTATTAAAATAATAATAATAATAATAATAATAATAATAATAATAATAATAATAATAATAATAATAATAATATAATAATAATAATAATAATAATACTGCTTTTAAGGAACCCGGAGGTTCATTGCCGCCCTCACATAAGCCCGCCTTTGGTCCCTATCCTAAGCAAGATTAATCCATTCTCTATCATCATATCCCACCTCCAACAAATCCATTTTAATAGTATCCTCCCATCTACGTCTCGGCCTCCCTAAAGGTCTTTTTCCTTCCGGCCTCCCAACTAACACTCTATATACATTTTTGGATTCTCCCATAAGTGCTACATGCCCTGCCCATCTCAAATGTCTGGATTTAATGTTCCTAATTATGTCAGGTGAAGAATACAATGCGTGCAGTTCTGTGTTGTGTAACTTTCTCCATTCTCCTGTAACTTCACCCCGCTTAGCCCCAAATATTTTCCTAAGCACCTTATTCTCAAACACCCTTAACCTATGTTCATCTGTCAAAGTGAGAGTCCAAGTTTCACAGCCATAAAGAACACCCGGTAATATAATTGTTTTATGAATTCTAACCTTCAGATTTTTTGACAGCAGACTGGATGATAAAAGCTTTTCAACCGAATAATAACAGGCATTTCCCATATTTATTCTGTGTTTAATTTCCTACCGAGTATCATTTATATTTGTTACTGTTGCTCCAAGATATTTGAATATTTCAACCTCTTCAAAAGATAAATTTCCAATTTTTATATTTCTATTCCGTGCAATATTCTCGTCACGAGACGTAATCATATACTTTGTCTTTTCGGGATTTACTTCCAAACCTATCTCTTTACTTGCTTCCAGTAAAATTTCCGTGTTTTCCCTAATCGTTTGGGGATTTTCTCCTAACATATTCACGTCATCCGCATAGACAAGCAGGTGATGTAACCCTTTCAATTCTAAACCCGCTCTGAATAATAATAATAATAATAATAATAATAATAATAATAATAATAATAATAATAATAAATACCACCAATACCATTGACCGTAATCACCATCTTGTCTGTCATGAAACTTTATAACAAGCACCACCAAAGTCGTTTCAAAATTCCTAAATTTTCGGACAGCGAAACAATCTGGTATTTAGTGGAGCGGACACAACAATAAGCGTATTTTGATATTCAGCAGGGCTCACAAGAGCAGCATTAGAACGGAGCCATTCGCATAATTGAATATTACGTCCGCGATGAATACTAATTTGGCGTGCTTATTCGTTCTCGTGCCAGCAGCTGTAGGCACGCTCATCGCTCAATGAAGCCGAAGCAGTTATTGCAATTTGAACGCGAAATTTGTTTGTTGTTGAATTTAAGTGTATTATGCATTGTAATTCCGCACCACGGTAGCCCAGTCTGTCTGTGCAATGCGCAGATCATATTAAATATGGAAAACTCAGTACCACAAAGTAGAAAGTGACAGACAGAATTATCGCTAGTCGTTTTAGGTTAGGATTCTCTCCCACCATTCTAAGGGTACGTACACTTTGGAGCAACGATAAACAATAAGAGAAATGATCTAGCGACGCTTTGGTATTATCAAAGAATCAAGTGTTCATATCGGAGCAACGAGAACGCGGGAAGCGAACATTTTGATTTATCAGTAGAAGATATTCTCTGCATCCACTTAATGGGAGAAGATATATAGAAAGTATCAGCTGCCAATTTCAAGGTTAATATAACTTAAATATGTACAAAATTAAACCAGTTTCTCATCCCGAAGATAGTATAAATTCAGGGGCGGCTTTCGAAGGGGGGCTGCGGAGCTGCAGCACCCCCAGACATTTGTGGTTCTTGTCTCATTTTATGTTGTGAAATACATTTATTATACAGTCTCTATTTAGCGGCTCGAATTTTTTTTTTAAATTTCGCTCTCATTGACATGCACGCAATCGTTCGTGAAGTCACTTCCTCCCCTGGTGCTGCCAGAGCGAAACCAGAGACAAGGAGTACAGGGTGAAGCCACTTCCTCCCCTGGAGCTGCCAGTCTCATCTTCGAAGGTTTGCGCGTTAGTTTTACCCCTCCTCCTGCTAACCCCTTGCCATGAATCCAGAGTTTCCAGGCGCTGCAAAATTTGCAGCAGTTTGTCAGTAGCGCGCAGTTTTAAATACATCTTTTTTAACGTTGTGAGTATAACAAGTGCGACAGTGTTTAATTCTGTGCAATATTTACAGTCTATTCAGTTCAGTACCTTGACAATTCAGGAGAAATGTGAAATTAAGTGCCCATCAGTTGAATCTCATAATGGAAAAAGCCGCTAAACAAAATAGCCTACAAAGCTCGCATATTTTTTTGCTAATGTATCCAGTATCCCTGCTTTCTTCTCTTGATCTCCACATAGTCTATATTAAATTAATGTGTTTGAAAGACAATTCCATCAGCTGGGGCAACAAGATGGAGTTTTAAATAAGAACAGTAAATGTTGTTCATGAGAAGAAGGAGCCATTGCTAGAATGTTTTCAAACCATAATGGAATCTGAAACATCTAACAACATCACAATAAATGAGGCAAGCGCCCTGGTGCGTACTCTTGAAGATCCCGAATTCAATTTCTGGCTCAGTTTTCTTTTTCATTTATTGATGTATCATGTAGATATATTATACAACCAACTACAACATCGCCAGTTAGATATGTCTAAAGTTCAAATCTGCATATAAAAAATTAAATTATGGTTTATTTAACGACACTCGCAACTGCAGGGGTTGTATCAGCGTCGCCGGTGTGCCGGAATTTTGTCCCTCAGGATTCTTTTAAATGCCAGTAAATCTACTGACACGAGCCTTTCTCATTTAAACACACTTAAATGCCATCGACCTGGGCCGGGATCGAACCCGCAACCGATTATGCTACCGAGGCCGACTCTGCATATCAAGTTTTGTTAATGCCATACAGACAATACGGAACAGTGCCCAGTTGAGCAGCGAGATGTGTGAAAATGAAATCCCTAAAAAGCGTCATAAGGTCGAAAGGATTCAGACAAGGGTTGCGGCAGTCAAGGAAATGTGTGACTTCATTATCACACAAGCTAACACCCGATTCCAGTTCATAGATCATCTAATATGATCTTCTCTTCTCTGTCAAGAAAAATTTGAATACTGCAAAAGCTCATTTCTTGAAAATGACCTAAATGTATGTGTGAAGCTTTTCCAAATGCTCGATAAAGACAAACTAAAAACGGAATTCACTGTGTTGTATCAGAGACAAGAATTCAGAAATATCAGCAGCGCAGCCAAGCTCTTGCAGCTTCTTCTATCTGAGAACTTGCAGGCCTCATTTTCAGAAGTTGTGGAACTACTACGCATAGCTATCACTATAAGCTTACCAATGACAACTTCCGAACCAGAGCGTTGCTTTTCGTGTTTAAAGAGAGTAAAGTCCTATTTTAGAAATGCGATGAGAGAAGAGAGACTGACCGCATTAGCTAAGTTATGTTTTCCATTGTAATGATTATGTTAAACGACATATCGGATTTTAGTAAGAAGATGATTCAAAAGTTTGCAACCTACAAGACAAGGCGCATGGAACTGATCTTTAAATAAAATAAGTTGCTTGGTTTATTTTTGTATGCAGCCCCTCTTAATTCAATACCCACGAGCCGCCACTGTATAAATTCGTTGTGTTGTGATTGGTTCTTGTGATCACATAACATAGGACGAATTAATAAACAACTGATGAATTTGCCAATATCTACAATAATTAATTTAATAAGCCGAAATAATAATAAATCGATTAATATTCGGATATATTGATAATCACCGGTATTTATACAGATTAAGATTATCTTAATCTGAGATCATATGAACGACAAGAGCAAAGAAAATGGAACTTTGCTTTTTCGTCGCTTTTATCGTGCATCTTCGCTTTTATCGTTACTACAATATGCACACCTCAATAACAATGCATGCTTCAATTCTCTCTGATATAGCATCGCTGCTTCTTTTATCGTTTATCGTCGCTCCAACGTGTACGTACCCTAAGTCATCGTTTCCCTTCTGACATCATAAATCATCCTTAGGAATTTGTTGATATTCATCAGTCAGATTGTAGTAAAGTCAAATTATACTCCGTTCTTCTGATGTGAAGTAGCGAACTTTATTTTATTTTCCGGTAAACCTCGAATACCTAACATTGTTTTTTAATAAATTTATGTGTATTTGGAGTGCGCGGCATATAGGAAGTGTCTTATTGATTTATTGATTCATTGATAAGAACAATCGTGATATCACAGATATATAGAAAAATTCAAAAGAAATAAAAACAAACAAACTAAAATATTATATAAAGACTTACTTACAAATGGCTTTTAAGGGACCCGAAGGTTCATTGCCGCCCTCACATAAGCCTGCCGTCGGTCCCTATCCTGTGCAAGATTAATCCATTCTTTATCATCATATCCAATCTCCTTCAAATCCATTTTAATATTCTCCTCTCATCTACGTCTTGGCCTCCCCAAAGGTCTTTTTTCCTCTGGCCTTCCAACTAACACTCATATGCATTTCTGGATTCGCTCATACGTGCTACATGCCCTGCCCATCTCAAACGTCTGGATTTAGTGTTCCTAATTATGTCAGGTGAAGAATACAATGCGTGCAGTTCTGCGTTGTGTAACTTTCTCCATTCTCCTGTAACTTCATCCCTCTTAGCCCCAAATATTTTCCTAAGAACCTTATTCTGAAACACCCTTAATCTCTGTTCCTCTCTCAAAGTAAGAGTCAAAGTTTCACAACCATAAAGAACAACCGGTAATATAACTGTTTTATAAATTCTAACTTCCAGATTTTTTGACAGCAGACTGGATGA